>NC_016091.4:31198450-31485942 GCF_000004515.6 Glycine max
CTCCCTCTTTTCCCCTAAAAATAGGGGAAAGAAGGCAGAATAATTTCGTTCAGCCCTTCTGGTATTTAGGATTCACTTGAAATTGTTTCTGTGGAGAAAATTCAAGCTAAGGCGCTTCTGTAACGCTTCCGAGACGTTTCCATGAGCGATTTCGTGAAGATTCTTCACCGTTCTTCATCGTTCTTCGTTGTTCTTCTGTCTTCAACCGGTAAGTTCCCGAAATCAAACCTTTCAATTCATTCTATGTGCCCTTAGTGGTCTCCACTTGTTTCGCGTGCTTTTATTTTCATTTCATTTGTTTTTCGTACCCCATTTTGACGTGTTTTAGCCATTATTTAAGTTGTTTTCTCACCTAATCAAGTAATAAAATGAATTTCCACCGATCATTTGAGTTGTAATATCGTTTAATCTCTGTTAAAATAAAATCCAACCGATCTTTCATGTCGTAATCACGTTTAAAACCAAAAGAGGCAAAATAATAGTAAAATAATCAAAATATCTTTGAATAAAATAATCAAAAAAAAAATCAATCGGACGCTTTTCTTTGGGATTTTTCATAATTGAATTGACTAATAACCCAAGTGAAACTAAGGCTAAAATCAACTCACAAATCAAGCTTTGTCCATAAAAATCACCTAAAAGTCGTTTTAAGGTCCAACACCTTAAACGGTCCTCTTTGCTTTTATTGGTTAACGTGGACTTTCGAAAGCCTAGAGTCAACATGTAACTTTGTCACTACTTTCAAAAACCAAGAGATCATTAATAGTCCAATGCCTTAATGTTTCTCTCCCTTCAAAGAATCAAAAGGTCGTTCAAATGGTCCAACGCCTTAAACGACTTTTGTTTGGTCAAAATATATCTTGCAAAGGATAAAAACAACTTAACCAACGTTCAGTTCTCGAAGAACTACGTAGGTCTGATTTCCTTATCACAATCGAGGAATACGTAGAAGCAAGGGAAACACCTTTGTCGACCACAAAAAGATAAAAAATATAAAAGGCATAAAAAGACATAAAAAACGTAAAAGGGAAAATAAAACAAATTGAAGTCATATTTGCACACTTGATTAAAGGTTGTCGTCCCTTGTGACGGACGCGTGGGGTGCTAATACCTTCCCCGTGCATAAATACAACTCCCGAACCTTTCACACTTAAAATTCGTAGACCACACCTTTCTGGTTTATCCGACATTTTCCTCGAATAAACGCTGGTGGCGACTCCGCGCATTTTCCTTTCTTGGAAGACGCACCCGTGAGTCTCGCGTCGCCTTCCCGCCGAAGAGTAGGTTGCGACACATACAACTTATTTGTTGTGTGTGCTGATGCTTAACCTTTTTCTTTTCATTCTAATTGACTTCCCTCCCCCAAATTTAGAGTAATTTTTCCTTGAACCATATGCTCTCCTAAAATCTAAACAAGGTATCAGGAGATAATTATTTAAGTTCAGGGTTCAAATTTTTGACATTATCATTCAGTTCAAAAGGGAGCAAAGGATGCAATTATCATTCAAGGTAAGTTGTTTGGTCGAAAGAGCTTGTGTATGTACAATCATGGCCTTCATCATGTCCTCATTTATACATTTCATTCTAAAATTCAGAGATTCATGCAAAGATTATTACTCACAGCTAGTCATTCACTCACAGAGTAAGGTCACACTCTCATCGGTTTTGGTTCAAGCTTTTCTTTCTCAATCAATCTGTCTACTGACTAACAATTCTAATTGCAAGTTCACATTCTTGTTCTTTCTTTGTCTAACATACACATTTGCTCAAACTCATGCGCACGACACACAAACTCCATCACAATCGTGCACTCAATTCAAAATGAAAACATACATCCATTTTTCACAAAAAGATAAAAGTGTTTCACTGCCATGTCATAAAAAATAAGTCAAACTGTTCAAAATGCTTCAGGATGAGCAAACTAATTACCCATAAATAAAACTAGTAGTATATGTAGACATAAAGGAAATATTGTACGAAAACCAAAATTATAATAATAATAAATCAAAAAGCAAAAAGCATCATCAGGAATCAAAATTCTTGTGACTGGTTCTGTGTGTCTGTTAGTCGATGAATACGACTAACTTTTGTGTATAAAACCTATGATTCTAAGATCCTAGAGGTGAAGGAGACATCCTCCCCACTTGTGTTTTTGCAGTCTTTCATCTTGTTCTTCTCTTTGTTGTAAAGGAGGTTTCCAGACTATGGAAAGCTAAATCCTTTGTTGGATCTTCCCTGTAGGTACTGATGTAAATATATTTCTATCTATGTAATCATGTTTTGTGTGTTCTCTGTGCTATCTGCTTTTCATTCCAGTGTGCTTTTACCTTGATCACGTAGATGCATGCTTTGTTAGGGTCATTCAACAGTGGAAATTGGTCTGATTCTAAAGTCCTTGATAGTACAGGACTAAGTTGTTGTGCTATCACGAGGAATCGGGGTACAAGAACTTAGTTGTGTATGTGTGTCTTAATGCGGTCTTGGTTGAGTTTAGTCTTACAAGAGGAATCTGCTGACGAGGCTTGATCATGACTAGGCTAGGCTATCATGAGGAATCGGGGTCTAGCAGTCCAGGAGACAACATAGGAATGCATGAGCATTGTTAGATAGAGAACATCCTTTTTAGCATCAGGAACCTATGAGGAAGACCAACGCATTCTCTACTTGTTTTTACACAGTATTTCTCTTGCGTGATTTTCTTTCTTTTTGCCTAGAAAGTTTAAATACTTGTTCATAACCACAGTCATATTTTCATACCAGACGCCTATTTATCGAAATAGCTTGCCAGATAACACAAGTTTCCCGAGAGTTTGATACTCAGTTCTTACCGTTTTATACCACTTGTGCGATCCGGTACACTTGCCGGTTGCGAATAAGTTTTTGGCGTCGTTGCTGGGGAACTTCTTTTTATTTGGGAAGTTAGCTTATTTTTAGGTGTCTATTCTTTATTTGTTATTCTTTGATTGTTTCTGTGAATATTTGTTCTTTAAGTTATATTTATCTTCTCTAATTGAACTGGATAACCACTGCTCTGTTAGTACTGTTTATGCATAGATCTCCTACAGGCACTTTAGTTCCTTTGGACTTAGAAATAGAAGCTACACTAAGAAGGAATAGGGCTGAGAGGAGAAGGAAATTGTTGCAAGACAGAACAGTTGTGTCCATTCTTGAGGAGGAGACTCATTTTTCTAATTCATCATCACCTTATTCACCTTCATCAAGGGAATCCGCTAATCAACATTCTGAAGCTGTTACCATGGCAGATGAGCATGATCAGAGGACTACCCTTGAGGACTATTCAAGTGGCTCTGTACCATAATTTTTCACTAGCATTGCACGTCCTAAAGTCCAAGCGCACAACATCACCTACCCACATTCTTTGATCCATCTGATACAAGGGAATTTATTTCAAGGATTACCCAATGAAGATCCCTATGCACACTTGGCAACATTTATAGAGATTTGCAATACTGTTAAGATTGCCAGTGTACCAGATGAAGCTATCAGACTTAGCCTTTTCTCATTTTCACAGGTAGGAGAGGCCAAGAGGTGGCTCCACTCATTCAAAGGCAGCAGTCTTAAAACCTGGGAAGAAGTGGTGGAAAAATTCCTAAAGAAGTACTTTCCAGAATCTAAGACTGTTGAAGGGAAGGCAGCAATATCTTTATTTCATCAGTTCCCTGATGAATCCTTGAGTGAGGCATTGGAGAGATTTAGAGACTTACTGAGAAGAACTCCCACCCATGGATTCTCCGAGCCAATCCAACTGAATATGTTCATAGATGGGCTGAGACCACAAACCAAGCAATTACTAGATGCTTCTGCTGGGGGAAAAATAAAGCTGAAAACCCCAGAAGAAGCAACTGAGCTCATAGAGAACATGTCAGCCAGTGATCATGCCATCCTGAGGGACAGAACCCATCAACCCACAAAGAAGAGCCTGTTGGAACTAACATCACACGACGCCTTGTTGGCATAGAACAGGTTGCTATCTAAGCAACTTGAAATCCTAACGGAAACACTTGGTAAGCTTCCAACTAAACTATCGATTGGACAACCTACACATTCTTCTATTTTGTAGGTCATAGGTTGTACCATTTGTGGTGAAGCTCATGAGACAAGCCAATGCATTCCCACTGACAATAACACTCAAGAAATTCTTTTCATGGGGAATCAGTAGAGGCAAGGGTACACTCAAGGAGGGTTTTTAGGCTTCTAGCAAGGTCCTTATAATCAGCAAGGACAGTGGAGGACACACCCTGGCAACCAGTTCAATAAAGACCAAGGTGGATCTTCAAACAGGCCAATTCAACAAGGGCCTAACATCTTTCAGAGGACAACTAAGTTGGAAGAGACCTTGACTTAGTTTATGCAGGTAACGATGTCAAATCATAAGAGTACTGAGTCAGCACTAAAGAACCTTGAAGTACAGATGGGACAACTGGCCAAGCAGATAGCTGACAAGTCATCAAACAGCTTTTGAGCAAATACAGAAAATAATCCTAAGGAGGAATGCAAGGTTGTGATGACCAGGAGTAAAAGGTTTGTGGAAGCTGAGGATGAAGAAAATGTGGTAGACAAGGAACAACTGAGTGAAAAGAAAGGTGCTAAGGTTAAGAAAAATGATGTGAAGGGTAAAGAGAATCAGGAAAAAGGGAAGAAAATAATGGTCCAGAATAAAGAGATGGAGGACCAAGAAAAAGAAAAAGAAAGAGAAAAAGAAATAGAAAATGAGAAAAATGAAAATGAAAAAAATAAGGTTGCAGAGAAGAGTAGAAGTGGAAAGGTTGTGGAAGAAAGTGTGGAAGTACCATATCCTGTGGTGCCTTCCAAGAAAGAAAAAAATCGTCATTTGGCAAGGTTTTTGTATATTTTCAGGAAACTGGAAATAACCATGCCCTTTGGCGAAGCTCTGCAGCAGATGCCACTCTACTCTAAATTTTTGAAAGATATGTTGACAAGGAAGCACAGGTACATTCATCAGGAAAACATCATAGTGGAAGGAAATTGTAGTGCTATAATCCAAAAGATCCTTCCACCTAAGCACAAAGATCTTGGGAGTGTAACCATTCCTTGTTCAATAGGAGAAGTCAATGTGGGAAAGGCTCTGATTGATCTGGGAGCCAACATTAATTTGATTCCACTCTCCATGTGCAGAAGACTGGGAGAGTTGGAGATTATGCCCACTCGAATGACTTTGCAATTAGCTGACCGCTCCATTACCAGGCCCTATGGAGTGATTGAAGACGTGTTGGTCAGGGTAAAGCATTTTATCTTTCCAGCAGACTTTGCGGTCATGCATATCTCTGAAGATATTGACATCCCTGTAATCTTGGGAAGGTCGTTCATGTTGACTGCACGCTACATAGTTGACATGGGGAAGAGAAAGCTGGAGTTAGGTTTTGAAGACCAGAAAATTGATTTCGACTTGTTTGTGGAAGACAAGCCTGCTCCAAAGCACAATGTTTGCTTGCAGGTAATGGGAGAAGGTCAAGATGTTCTGAAGGTGAGAACCAAAACATGAGATTGCCCAAAGAGGTAAAAGCGTCAAGCTAATGACGTTAAAGAAGCACTTCCTGGGAGGCAACCCAGTTTTAATCTTTGTTGTGTTTGTTTTACATGCATTTGATCATTAGGAACTTGCTTAATAATCTTTACATGGAGCATATCAACCTCTCTTTGAATGTGAAATTAAGGGTTTTAATTTCTTGGGAAAGGACTAAGTTATAACTCAGAAAAAAAATCTTTTTGAAAATTAGTCCTTTCGCTAAGCGTCTGCTTCTCGCTAAGCGCATAATCACTCATGCACTAAGCCACGAGTTCAAGCGCTTAACGCACCACCCTGGCACCTAAGGTTGATTATTTCCACTAAGCCAACCAAGGTTTAGCTAAGCCAAAATTAATTCAAGTTGAATTCCGCTTAGCGACAAACTGATCTCTGAGCAATGGCTTCCCTTGGCTAAGCGCGACCCTATGTCACCTAGCGCTATTCATTGCGGTCAGAATTGAGGGCCATGGGGCTGAGCGCGTAATCTGCTGGCTAAGTGGATATTCTTGCGGTTTAAACTGGATTCACTGCAGCTTAGCGCCACTCATGGTCGCTAAGATCAATCGCTTACAGCAATATATGTGCTAAGCGAAGCTATTGACCGCTCAGCGCCAGCTTCTCTGTACCTAAATTGCATAATTTTAGCTAAGCGGACTAAAGCCTGGCTTAGTGGGAATTACAGGTTTTCTAATCTACATATCTCGCTAAGTGACAACATTCTCACGCTAAGCCAAATTCTGCGGAAAAAAATTGAATTTTGAATTTGGCTAAGTGCGAGACCGCTGAGCAGGAAGAAAAATTGAGAAACCAAACGTCTTGTCTTTTCGCTCCACTAAGCGAAAAGAACGAAACGTTCTTAGTGGCAGTTACACCCAGTCTTCATCTACTTTTTTTCATCAAGCATCCGCAACACAAGTAAGTTCTTTGATTTCTATTTTTGTTATTTTATCAAACCTTAGGTTAGACAACTCTAGAGTAGGTTTAAACTTTTAGGGTTTTGTTGTTTTAGGAATGGTTTAACCTACGAAATCTATAGGCACCCCGAGAAATGGTTTCCCAAACCTGGGTAAAATCTTATAAAAAAATAACCTACAAAATCTATAGGCACCCCCAAGAAATTTGTTCCTAAACTGGGGTAAACACTTATCAAAAAAGGACCTATGAAATCTAGAGGCACCCCGAAAACGGGTTCCCAAATTAAGGCAAACTCTTTAAAATGATTCATGCAAAATGATCGATGTGCAAAAGTGAATGTCGACAACAAAGAAGGATTGTTGTTTGGAGAAATAGAAAGGCTAAAAGCCAACATATAAACTAGATAAAAATATATAGAAAAAATATCTTATTATTCAATGTTCTCAATATTACATCTTCGATCAAGCCTTACATCGAATCAGCCTACATTTGTAGTAAAGGTGACAAAAACTACTTCCCTAATACATATTATACAAAAATAAGAAGAAATCCGCAAAGGGAAAGGTGAATATAGAGCCAATAACAAACATCTACAGACGACTTCTGCCATATCCCAAAAGCAACCCACAATCCCAAGAGGAGTCAAATTTGAACCCACATACTTTTCTAGATGGGAGAAGGTCAAAACAAAAATGCCAACACAATCCTCCAAAGAAGATTGCAATGTTCAGAGCAACATCTAAATTACTTGAGCGAGCCAAATGAAGGAGGTCTTATTGATACTTTAGGCTTCTTCTACAATCTAAGAAGAGTGAGTGCATAAGAATGCCAAAAGGTACAGCTTGACCTCGGAGGAGAGCTCTTAGGATGATTTCCATACACCAAAATCAAACAAAAAAGCTTGTTGGTGTTTGAACCTTTAGTCACTTAAGCCATTTTGAGAGAAATCAACAACGCTTCAAACAACCCGCAACCTCTTATTAGCCATTCTATCATTTTGAAGCCAATGAATATGTTAGTTAAATTGACTAGAATGACAAATAAAAGAGAAAAAAGGTTGAACACAAGGTAGAAAGATAAGAGTAGAGAAGTTTCAGAAAGAAAGAAACCAAAAAAAAAAAAGAAGAAAGTAATGGATGAAAAGGAAGGGAAGTTCATATTTATAAGCAAAAAGGAAAGACAAAACATCAAAACAATAACGAAGAATCACAAAGGGAATTGTGCCAGTTATGAAAACAAAGAGAAAACATGGGAAACTGTTGAAGAACATGTTAGCACAATAAATGGTGTGGAAGTTAGAAAGATAAACAATACGTGTTTTCAAATCTAACTCAATGTGAAATACTCAATAAAAGAACATGGCAGTTTAGCTTGGAAAGTAATCCATGAAAAGTTGGACCAAACTACAACGCAGGAACCGGCACATGTTCAAATAAAGATGCATTGTATTTATGATCAACACAACATACATTCAAACTTTTTGAGAAGCCAATATTCGACCAAATATCAAGGGTAAAATGCATATCAAGATTAAAGTATAAATTTTTTTTATCATAGTCAAAATTAATGATTATATGAACAAATTTAGAAAAGATAAGTCAGAATTAAGATACAAACAACATCTCTACAAAGTAAGTAGGACAATACCACTAAAAAAGTAATATGTTAATATTATTCTACATTAACTCCCATTTCATATTTATTATTGAATTAACCAATTGACTTGCTTTGTTACCGGACATTACTTTTTTATTTCAAAAATTTTCTATAAAAAAAATTGGATATATTTTTATATGCAAATCAATCCTTCCTACTACTTTTGGCCTTGACGTTTTATTCACCACTATTACATTTAAAGGAATAAGTGTTACAATGATCACAAGACACAATAGAGATTGTGGTCTTAATGACAGTAAAACAAAAAGAAAAAGAAAGTGACTTGGGATGGAAAGTCGACCTAAAGTAAGGCAAGAGCCATGTTGGACTACAAGGGAAGGGCACACACCACGAAAATCAACACATCGCCGCAACCCATCCTGACATCCAATGGACTCACACCTTCAGAGGGCTCACATCAAGACACTGCTCCAACTACTAACCAAAGCCAGGAGGAACAAAGCATATGGTTTTCATCTACACAAAATATCTTGACAACAAAATGATGCAAAAATCAAGTGCAACAACACCATACCAACATATTGACTTAGAAGCTCCATCAACTATCAAAACATCTTCGCTCATCAAGAACAAAGAGCAAAGCCCCAAAGTGATGCTCAATATATTTTGAATAGCTGATGAAAAAAGAATCAATAGAAAGTTTGGGTAAACAACGAAACAAAGGTAGTCATTTATAGGCCAAGGAAAGTGTAAAAAACAAGTTGTCCAACCATAATTGATACACGACATCTAAATTACTTGAGCGAGCCAAATGAAGGAGGTCTTATTGATACTTTAGGCTTCTTCTACAATCTAAGAAGAGTGAGTGCATAAGAATGCCAAAAGGTACAGCTTGACCTCGGAGGAGAGCTCTTAGGATGATTTCCATACACCAAAATCAAACAAAAAAGCTTGTTGGTGTTTGAACCTTTAGTCACTTAAGCCATTTTGAGAGAAATCAACAACGCTTCAAACAACCCGCAACCTCTTATTAGCCATTCTATCATTTTGAAGCCAATGAATATGTTAGTTAAATTGACTAGAATGACAAATAAAAGAGAAAAAAGGTTGAACACAAGGTAGAAAGATAAGAGTAGAGAAGTTTCAGAAAGAAAGAAACCAAAAAAAAAAAAGAAGAAAGTAATGGATGAAAAGGAAGGGAAGTTCATATTTATAAGCAAAAAGGAAAGACAAAACATCAAAACAATAACGAAGAATCACAAAGGGAATTGTGCCAGTTATGAAAACAAAGAGAAAACATGGGAAACTGTTGAAGAACATGTTAGCACAATAAATGGTGTGGAAGTTAGAAAGATAAACAATACGTGTTTTCAAATCTAACTCAATGTGAAATACTCAATAAAAGAACATGGCAGTTTAGCTTGGAAAGTAATCCATGAAAAGTTGGACCAAACTACAACGCAGGAACCGGCACATGTTCAAATAAAGATGCATTGTATTTATGATCAACACAACATACATTCAAACTTTTTGAGAAGCCAATATTCGACCAAATATCAAGGGTAAAATGCATATCAAGATTAAAGTATAAATTTTTTTTATCATAGTCAAAATTAATGATTATATGAACAAATTTAGAAAAGATAAGTCAGAATTAAGATACAAACAACATCTCTACAAAGTAAGTAGGACAATACCACTAAAAAAGTAATATGTTAATATTATTCTACATTAACTCCCATTTCATATTTATTATTGAATTAACCAATTGACTTGCTTTGTTACCGGACATTACTTTTTTATTTCAAAAATTTTCTATAAAAAAAATTGGATATATTTTTATATGCAAATCAATCCTTCCTACTACTTTTGGCCTTGACGTTTTATTCACCACTATTACATTTAAAGGAATAAGTGTTACAATGATCACAAGACACAATAGAGATTGTGGTCTTAATGACAGTAAAACAAAAAGAAAAAGAAAGTGACTTGGGATGGAAAGTCGACCTAAAGTAAGGCAAGAGCCATGTTGGACTACAAGGGAAGGGCACACACCACGAAAATCAACACATCGCCGCAACCCATCCTGACATCCAATGGACTCACACCTTCAGAGGGCTCACATCAAGACACTGCTCCAACTACTAACCAAAGCCAGGAGGAACAAAGCATATGGTTTTCATCTACACAAAATATCTTGACAACAAAATGATGCAAAAATCAAGTGCAACAACACCATACCAACATATTGACTTAGAAGCTCCATCAACTATCAAAACATCTTCGCTCATCAAGAACAAAGAGCAAAGCCCCAAAGTGATGCTCAATATATTTTGAATAGCTGATGAAAAAAGAATCAATAGAAAGTTTGGGTAAACAACGAAACAAAGGTAGTCATTTATAGGCCAAGGAAAGTGTAAAAAACAAGTTGTCCAACCATAATTGATACACGACATCTAAATTACTTGAGCGAGCCAAATGAAGGAGGTCTTATTGATACTTTAGGCTTCTTCTACAATCAATTACGTACAGAACAAAAACATATGTTATCAATAAGATATAGTTAAGATTTGGTGCAATCAATAGTATCAAAGACCACAAAACAAGTACAATAAAGATAAAACCAACATTAAAAGTAGAAATACTTGTTCAACAAGCAAACAAATTTGTTCCAATACATGTAAAACCGGGATACCGGCTCTTCAAAGAGGTCGGCATTAGCATTAGAAGCTTCTGCAACCCTACCATCAAAGTTAGCCTCTGGGGCATTCATAAATCCATCAGCCATCATGTCATCTGGTGTGTCCACATTGGCAGTTTCCTATCCCACAAAATCTTCATTTATAGTTCCAGGAGCCCTAGGATGAGTCAAACAAAGCTTACCATCAATCCAAACACAGAATTTCCCAGCAACAACTTCACAACAAGGATTACAAAGGGATTTTTTAATATTGACTTTTGGATAGATGAATTTGACATATTTCAAGGAATTTTTGAAAAAATTCTTTGAAAACTTTCTTGAAATTCTCCTACCATTGTTCCCTGGCTGCTTCAGTATCAGCAAGTTTTTCATTCAACTGATTTACCTCTTCCTTAAGTCAAGCTATTTCATCATCTTCTTGTTGTGCAAAAGTTTCTATGTCTTTAACTCGTTTCTTATGTTTGTTAAGCTCTTCTATGTATACCTTAGCCTGATCTTGGGGACTCTTCAAAGCAATGTTCTTCTTCTCAATCAACTCTAATGGGTTAACATTACCTAGGGATTACTTCAATTCCAAAAATCTTTTGTACCACAAAGTACCAAGAGTCAGATACTTCTTTACCCCTACCAAAATTGAAATGATAGAATCCAGGTTGGCATGATGATTTAATTGGATAATGCTCCAATTTTCTGACAAAATAATACGATCAATCTCTTTGCTTGAAATCATCCACATAAAATGACCAACAAATTTTCCAGCATAAACCAAACTAGAGTCAACTAACTCCACATCATCATCAACATTAATGACTTGTTTCCTTTTTTAAGGTAAGGGAGGCATGTCATGAATGGCTTTAGAGTGGGTTTCCATAATAGAACCCTTCCCTTTGTCGGACAAACCAATCTTATTTGAAGACTTTTTCTTATTACTTCCGTTGGCAACAAAAAGAGTAGCAATCGACATAGGTTTATCCTTTGACTTCCCCATGAAAGTTTCTGCAATAATAGAAAGTTTACTAACATCAGATATATTCAAATACAAAACAAAAAATAAAGTACAAACAACCAACACACTCCTAAAACGACTTTTAATCTTCATTTGCAATTTGTTAAATCAGTTTACAAGGGATGTGCTCTTCAATCTCATTAACCAACTCTATGATGGAACTCAAAGACGCAAACTCTTCTAGAGTTAACTCTCTCTTATTTTCCATAAGATTTCGCTGACTTATTATAATGAGTGGAGGACTAGTAGAGTTCAAAGTAAGAATTAAATTGTTGGTTACCCTCATTGTCATCAACAATAAAGAGGTCATCCCTACAGTCCTTAGAATGTCTTAGCCAGAAGTAAATTTCCTTAAAGTTTGAATATGATTCCTCGTAAGCTTTAAGGATCGTCTTATGTCTATGACCTTTCAAAAAGACACACGAATAACCAGAGGATAGTTTAATACAACAAGGAACAAAGAAATAACAAAATATATTAAGAGCCAAAAGGAAATTGTGTCGAATACATAGCCTCTTGAATGCAAGAATAAAGCCCCAAGCATTTGGATGAAGTTGGGAAGGATAAATGCTAAGAAAATTCAGAACCCCAGTTTAGAAATCACTAAGGGGTAACTAACAAAGTAAGTAGCATACATCAACAAAAAATCCTTATATGCATACCTTGTTTCCTTCTCCTCTATAGCAGTACAAGGTAATCCAACATCTACTCTTCTACCTTGAGAACAAATCTAACCATCATTACTAGGCCATTCTATTTTCCACCTACCAATGTTATTTTTTCTGGTAACTAGACATTAGGGGGGGTTAAAAGGTTAAGGATTGGAGGAGTCAAAACCGAACAGATACCACAGACTTGTTCATCGGCCCACTGGACATCTTCTAAGTTGGGTGATGTGTGGAGTTCTAAATTAGTGGTCACATCCCTGTCACAAACAAAAGGGGGATATGATTCGTCCTTCGAATCAATCCCGTCACCCTCAAGTAACAAGTTGTCTTTCCGTCGTGACAAATTTAATTCAATTTTCCATACTTCCCTCAAAACCAATGGACCTGAGAAATCAAATAGTTTTCTCTGTGGCAGCATGAGAAATTTGGCCCAATTTGTTTGCATTAGACATATTGCCAATAGATTCAGGGGGTTTGTAGATGACCAACCCTCGCCACCTTGCAAATATTGGGGATACAATAGAAAAGCCCTAGAAACTTCTAGATCATCCTTATAAGAATAAGGTTGTCCCAATGATTTTAAGTATTCATAACATATTCTCACTTTTGAACTAGGAATGGCATTGTCATTAGGTTCTACCATCAAAGGACACTCCTTATAGCGAACATATTTCCTAACCCCACCAACCCATGTTCGAACCCTATAATTTGTATCCTTTGAAGGGACAATCCTTGTTTCATGGGGGATCAATTGCCTTCGAGGATGCAACTCAGATCCCCTCCCAGCTATGTAACGACCTACCTCGTCGCTACGATATCACTAACTATAAAATGTGACATTTCAATTTTAAGTGAAAGCTCCATTAATTTGATTATGAAAATGATGGTAAATTAGAAAGAAAACATTAACAAATACCATAATCATACACAACATCCATTAGTCCAACATACACTCAACAAGTAGTCATCAGTCGTCCATAATTCCAATCAATCATGCTCAGTATGATGCATGCACCTCACCTCAACTCTCAAATGCAATGCGGTACCATTTGTCAGGAACTAGCCTAAGCAAGTCCATAAGACACTCTCACTTAGGAAAACAAGGCAGCAAGTGTCGAGGTCATCTTGTCATGCACAGGAAACTCCCCCCCCCCCATGGTGATCAACTTGAGTCTCAAGGGAGTTCGAAACCAAGTGACATGCCCAAAGTACAAGTATTCCCCCTTATGAGAAACTACAAGTACTTATTGATAAAGTTTATACTATCTCCATGCAATATGAAGTATGAAACATGGGCACCATCAATGCACTGACCGTGGATAATTAAAGATTCTAAGCCAAGCCCCTCCAGAGATGCTTAAAACTCTTTAACCACTCTATTTCCCCCACCAGGGATATCCATCATGGTCACTGCTCTCTCCATGTACATACACATCACACATCATACATCATCACAATGACATTTTCAACATCAACAACATCTCATCTCAATGTCATTATCAACATCAACATCATCTCATCTCAATGTCATTCTCAACATCAATATCTTCTCATCTCAATGTCATTCTCAACATCAACATCATCTCATCTCAATGACATTATCAACAACAACAACATCATCTCATATCAACATAATCATCAATAACAACATCATCTCATATCAATATTATCATAAACACCAACATCGTCTCGTATCAATTACTACCAATATCATCTTCAATAACAACATCATTCTCTTACAATATCATAAACATCAACGTCACCTCATATCAATTAATATCATCAATAACAATATTATCAGTAAATCACATTCCGCATATACATACATATATAGTTCATGCTTGAGATTCACACTCTCCAGGTCTTCAAACAACACAAGTCTAATAAAAATAATAATGTCATTTATCAATAACAGATGTACCACATCCCATTAGTCAAAAACATTGTTTTTCTTGAAAACCAGCATGCAATAGGGACAAGCATACATGCCCATAGTTAGGTTCCCTGACCCTAACTACGGTATCAAAAGCCGTAAACTATAATAAACTTTCCTTGCCTATTGTATGCTCTCTATTAGTTCCTCGTTGTGTTGCTCAGAGACCTCTCTCGTTCACATTCGTCAGTCCACACACAATGTTCTATATACCAAATCGAAGGAAATTTAGTATAGATTTCAAAAACAAGATTAATAACAACATTCAGAGTCAATTACCCCTGTCAAAACATAAAGGGCTAAGGGGTGTTTCAAATTCTACTAAAAGGAGACGTCATTTTGAAATTTCGATCACGCCAATGTGACCAGGGTTCAACAAAGGTCATGAAAATAACATCAATTTTATAAACAGATAACTTTTACAACGTCTCATTCTCAAGGGTTTTTCAAAGGAAGTGTAAAAACACCCTATTATAGTACCCAAAACACAAGAGACACTAAGAAAAGCTCAAACTAACTAGGAGAATGGCTTAGAAGTCAAGATTACCTTAGAGAAGCTACGAAAAAAAAGGATTGAGGGATTTTTCTCCACCGAATCCTTGAGGTAAGTAATAAAGAGTGAAAAAGAGTTTGGGCTTGGGTGGTTTGGCAATAAGCAATAACGGCTCGTGGTGGCCACCTGTGGTCGTGGGTGGTGGAGAAGGAGGTGTTAGGGCTTGGGTGGGCGTTTGGAGAGAAAAAGAGTGAAAAATCATGTTTTTCATGCTTAAGAATGTATTTATAGTGTGTAGATCTCGCTAAGTGAGCTCGTCTTGCTAACCGGGAGTCCACTTTTGGCGCTAAGCACGACAATTTGCGCTCAGTGCAATTCTCTCTCGGGTTGAAATTGCACTTAGTGCACTTCTGGTGCTAAGCGAGAGGTCAAAAATTATTATTTTGCAAATCCCAACAGTCAGATCGTGGGGACATGTTTTATGAACCTAGAATCCAAATTTGAAGATGGCCCAATAGTTAACGAATCTAGGATCATGGTCTTACCGGAATAGGTTTAGGTAAAATTTGAAATCTCATAATTTCAACTTAGGTCAATAAAACTCCACATAACTCAACATCCACATCAAGAAAATCACATATGACTAATTCACACCATTCCTCAACTCATTAAAGTCAATCATATAATTTTTTGCTTCCGGCAAATGCACCGGATCGCACAAGTAGTATAAAACGGTAAGAACCGAGTATCAAACTCTCGGGGAACTTGTGTTACTTGGTAAGCTATTTCAATGAATAGGTGTCTGTTGTGAAAATCTAAGTGTGAATATGAACAGGTATGTAAACTATCTATGCAAAAAGGAAAATCACGCGAGAGAAATGATGTGTAAAAACAAGTAGAAAACACATTGGTCTTCCTAATAGGTGCCTGATGCTAAAAGGATGTTTTCTATCTAACAATACTCATGTGTTCCTATGGTGTCTCCTGAGATGCTAAACCCTGATTCCTCATGATAGTTTAGCCTAATCCTGATCAATCATCATCCTCAGATTCCTCTTGTTGGACTAAAATCAACCAGGACCGCATTAAGACAAACATACTACAACTAAGTTATCGCACCCGGATTCCTCGTTATCGCAACCTACCCTTCGGCGGGAGGGTGATGCGGGGCTCATTGGTGCATCTTCCAAGAAAGGAAAATGCGCGGAAGATGAATCCAGAATAGTCCCCAGTGGAGTCATGGCTCATGCTTTTTATTTTCAGTAGATGAAGATGAATCCATGGCCACCACATGGACTCCTCTAAAAACAGTCCCCAGTGGAGTCGCCAACTGTCGCAATCTACCCTTCGGCGGGCGGGGCGACGCGGGGCTCACGGGTGCGTCTTCTAAGAAAGGAAAATGCGAGGAGTCGCCACCAACGTTTATTCGAGGACAATGTCAGAAAAACCGGAACGTGTGGTCTACGAACTTTAATCGTGAAAGGTTCGGGAGTTGTATTTACGCACGGGGAAGGTATTAGCACCCCACGCATCCGTCACAAGGGACAGAAACCTTCAATCAAGTGTGAAAATATGACTTCAAAATTATGTATTTTTCCTGTTTTTTATGCTTTTTAGCTTTTTATGGGCCTTTTTGTATTTTTTTATCTTTTTGTGGTCAACAAGGGAGTTTCCCTTGCTCCTACGTATTCCTCAATTGCGATGAGAAAATCAAACCTACGTAGTTCTTTCAGAACTAAACGTTGGTTAAGTTATTTTTATCTTTTTTCGCAAGATATATTTTAACCGAACAAAAGGTCATTTAAGGTGTTGGACCATTAAACGATCTTTTGATTTTGAAAGGAGAGAAACGTTAAGGCGTTGGACCATTAACGATCTCTTGGTTTTTGAAAGTAGAGAAATGTTAAGGCGTTGGACCATTAACGATCTCTGGGTGGTTGACAAAAGCGGGGCTTTTCCTCCTACGTATCCTCAATTGCGATGAGGAAATCAGACCTACGTAGTTCTTGCAAAAGCGATGTGTTGATTTTATGCTTTTGAACAGTCCATGTCAACTGATAAAAGCAAAAAGGACCATTTAAGGCATTGGACCTTAAAACGGTTTTAAGTGACTTTTGCGAACAAAACTTGATTTTTGAGTTGATTTTAGCCTTAATTTCACTTTGGTTATTAGTCAATTAATTCAAGGAAACTTTCAAAGAAAAACGTCCGATTGATTTTTTTGATTATTTTATTCAAAGATATTTTTATTATTTTATTATTATTTTTTTCAAGATATTTTGATTATTTTATTATTCTTTTGCTTTTTTTGGTTTAACCGAGGTTATAGCGTGAACGATCGGTTAGATTTTGCTTTAACAGTGATTAAACGACATTACAACACAAATGATCGGTTGAAATTCATTTTATCATTTATTAGGCGAGATAATGGCTTAAATAAACGGTTAAAGCACATTAAAAATGGAAGAAAAGAAAATCAAAAGTGAACGAGATGAAGATGAAAACAAACAAAACAAGAAATGAATTGAAAGTCTTGGATTCAAACACTTACCGGTTGAAGAACGAAGAATGAACGAAGAACGGTGAAGAACAGAGGAAAATCTTCACATATTTGCTCACGGAAACGTCTCGGAAGCGTTACGGAAGCACTTCGACTCGATTTTTCTTCGCAGAAATGTGTTTTTTACCCAAAATAGCCGAAATGCATAGCCTAGGGGTCATTAACTTTTTTGAAACAGCCCCCCCCCCTCCTCTATTTATAAGGAAAAAGGGAGGTGCTTGCCGCCCAGAGGCTTCTTGAGGAAGATTTCTAAGCGCACCCCAATTACTAAGTTCACCCCCCTTTTCGTACTTTATGGAAAAGTTATGGATGCCTTACGGACGTGTTTCGGATTTGATTTTCATCTTTTTTTCTCTTCCCTTTCACCAATATTAAGTGAAATATGCTTACCTAAGGTTTTCAGAAATTTTACGAAAGCCACGAAAGCCCCAGAAACCATTTTTTAACAAAATGTGGAGGAGCTTGCCGCCCAGTTGCTTCCTCCTTAAGCAACCCAACTTCCAAAATGTTCCGGAAGGGCCTAGTTTCGAATTGATATTTACACCCCTATCTTGATAAGTTCACCCCCCCCCATTTTTATGTTTTTGGTTGTTTTCTTTTCAAAATCTCACGAAACTTTACAGAATCCATCGCGATGAGTGTTAAGCCTTCCGAAGCAATCAACAATGGTCCTCGAACGAAATTGGAGTGTAACAGTTTATTTACACACACCCCACTTTGCTAAATACACTCCCGTTTTCGTGTTTTTAACCGGTTTCTTCCCGAAACATCTCTGAGCTTTACAGATTCCGCAACGATGGGTGTTAAACATTTTGAGGTGGTCAAACGAAGGTCGCATGCCGATAAACAATGGTCCTCGGATGAAATTAGGGTATGACACTTGTGATAGTACAATAACTTAGTCCTGTCCTATCAAGGTCATCAGACCCTAACAAAGCATGCATCTACGTGATCAAGGTAAAGGTATACTAGAATGAAAAGTTGATAGCAAAGAGAACACACAAAACATCATTAAATAGATAAAAAGATATTTACATCAAGTACCTACAGGGAAGATCCAACAGAAGATTTTAGCTTTCCATAACCAGGAAGCCTTCTTTACAACAAAGAGAAGAACAAGATGAAAGATTGCAAAAATACAAGTGGTGAGGATGTCTCCTTCACCTCTAGAATCTCACAACCACTCACAAACTCATCTTAAGCTCTCAGAACAGCTTCCTTTTCAAGCTCTGGTCTCTGCAGATCTTCACACAGCAAAATCTCTCAAAACTCTCTAGAACTTGGACCTTTCTCTCTCTAGAATCACTAGACATGCAAAGCTTCAGCTCTCAGCCCAAACTCCCTTCACAAAATCTAATGTCAGGCTTAAATAGGTGGCCTTGTTCGTGCTCGAGCGCTTAGCACAATTCTGGACCACTTAGCGCACATTAGTGAATTTCGGCTTAGCGCGTACCTTTCTCGCTTAGCGGGTGGACTGAAGCGGTGCGCTTAGCGAACCTGCCCAGCTCATCTTCTTCCAGATTCTTCCTTGCGCTTAGCCAATGAGTGTTGCGCTTAGCAGACGCTCGCTAAGCCAGTGGATTGGCTTAACGAGAAGGTGAAAAATAGCATTTTTCAAAGCTTGCCTAATTAACCTGAAATTGAGAGAAAATGATTATTAAACACACAAAATGAAAGTACTAAGTATTTATTACCTATAGTTAACAGAAAATACTTATAACACTACAAAATAACCATAAATTGGGGAAGTTTGATACAATTTACACAGGTTTTATACACAAAAGTTAGTCGTATTCATCGACTAACAACTCCCCCAAATTTACAGTTTTGCTTGTCCTCAAGCAAATAAAGAACCGTTCACTGGTCCCCAAGTGACAATAACATGCAGTGACTATGTACAAAAGTGTATGCAACAAAAATTACTGATTGCATGATAAGAGAATGAAGTAAAATGCACTCATCACTTGTCATTCACAGAATATGCAGCTATTCAAAGAGAAGAATAAAATGTAAGTTGTACTATTAGATGAAGTTAATCATAAGACAAATATTAAGGAAAGTAGCTTAAACCACAGTCTCACGGCTACTGTTTCACTCAGGCACAAGTGTTTAAGTTATTCATTAATAACAACTAGCAAGATGATGTAAGCTCCATTGGAGCTTGTAGGCCTAGGATCTTCTTCATCAATGGATTCCTTTGCTTCTTGGAAGATGAATGATAGCGGAATGGAGAAGGAAGAGAGAGAGGAGATGCCACTTCAAGGAGAAGATGAGTCTAGAAGAAGCTCACCACCATAGGAGGTCATGGATAAGAGCTTGGAGGAAGAAGAAGATGAATGAAGGGAGAAGAAGAGAAGAGCACGAAATTTTATGCTCTAAAAGAGCTCTGAAATCTGAAGTTTAATTTTCAAATGATCAAAGTTGAAAAAATGCACACACATGACCTCTATTCATAGCCTAAGTGTCACACAAAATTGGAGGGAAATTTGAATTTCTATTCAAATTTCACTTGGATTTGAAATTGAAATTGTGGAGCCAAAATTTCACTAAATATGATTAGTGAATTTTAGTTATGGTTCAGCCCACTAATCCAAGATCAAGTCCAAGATTCTCCACTAAGTGTGCTTAGGTGTCATGAGGCATGTAAAGCATGAAGGACATGCACAAAGTGTGACTATATGATGTGGCAATGGGGTGTAGCAAGCAAATGCTCACCTCCCCCTCTAAAATTTATTCCTACCAAAAAGTATTTCAAACCTAAGGTGTCCCATATGAGTACCTAAGTTTGTATTGAAACTAAAAATAAGAACAAACCTACCTAATGAGTCCCTATGTACACAAATCATGAAGATGTTGGGTGCACGAGTGATTTTACAAAAGAGGGTTGCACCACTCAAAACATTCATCATACCATTTATTTTAGGGATTTGGTGCCTAATAATACCTTTTTTAGGCACCAACAAAGCACAAGGATTTAAGCTCTTACGAACCAAACCCTCATCCAACAACTCATTTACTTGAGGAATAAACTCAAGCCCAAGAGGTGTGGCAATGCTAACAAGTGTCTTTTTACAAAGGAGAAAATGTGGAGGTTGTCTAAGAGGGGAAATTTCATTAATATTTGTCTTTATTTCAAAATGTCTTTCCTTCTTAGCTAATCTCTTGGAGGAGACACTTACCTCCTTACACTCCTCCTTAGCCATTAAAGGTTGTCCTTCTTCTTGGGGGTAGATTTCTTCACTAGATTCTTCCCCTTTTGCTTCTTCACTTTCACTAGAGGAAGGTGAAGTAGTAGCCTCATTTTGGCTACTATAAATGTCTTGGCTCCTCATAATCATGGTTTTCTTGCGGGGGCATTGAGAAGTAATGTGTCCCCTTCCAAGACATTTAAAGCACTTTATAGAACTAATCTTTTCTTGCATACTAGCCTTAGGGGGTTGCTTTTCTATTGTCTTCCCCTTATTATCTTTGGGCTTAGAAGGTGCTGCCCCTAAGATGCCTAGACCTTGGTCTTTCTTTGGATAAGACTGAGAGCCATAAGATTTTAAAGTATACTTTCTTTTTAGTTTTTGCTCTACCCTTATTTCCCAATCTAAGTAAGCCTCTACATTGTCCTTCCCATGGAAGTATAGGAGGTTAATGTTAGCCTCTTGAGGATTTCTTTCATTTTCTCTCCTATGGGAGTGAGGTCTAAGATGTGACCTATGCCTTCCCTCATAATAGTCACAAAGTTCTTCACTTAGGCCCTTGCAAGAGTTATGACTACTATAGCAGGCATGTTTTTCTCTTTTCATTTCTTTCATTATTTTTCTTCTTTCTTCCTCTCTTATTTTCTCTCTTTCATCTTGACTTATTTCTTCCACTCTTTTTTTTACCTTTTTCTTTTCTCTCTTTTTTTTCTTTCCAAAACTTAAGGGATCTCAACTCATCTAATATCTTATACAAGGGGTCCTTAGGAGTAGAACCCTCACCATTAACACTAGATGAAGAATGAAAACTCATGTTGGTTCCTAAGTTATGGTTCTTTCTTGTTGGGAGTTTGAAATCAAAAGGTAAAAGAAACTATGGTTGAAACTATCCCAAAATAAACACTAAAAGAGGTATGAAAGATAAAGTAAAAACTAATTGGTAAAAGGTAAGCTATCTAGGTGGTTTGACAATGGAAGGTAAAGGAAATAAGCTATGAAAGCAAGCAAGAAATGTAAACTAGGCGAATCCTAAGAGTGTTTGGATGACCACATTTAAGGTTCCCAACAAAACACTCACAATCCTAAGGGAAAATTGCCTAAAATTATTACACACAAATGGAAGTAGGGTGACCTATTGGAGGCTCCCAACTTACTTCCAATGAAAGGCCTTTTTGTTACAAAATTTGAAAGCAATGAAAGTAAGTAATTGTCAATTACAAAATTACAACAAGGTCCTCAATTTTGGTGGTTGTTCTCTCTTTGGTGATTCACTCAATTTGGAGTGCTTCTTAGTCCAATAGCTCTTAAGGTGGTTTTCCCCTTGCTTCTTGACTCAAATTCTTCAAGGGATGACATCAATCTTCCTTTCCAATTCCCTATATGGAAACTCACAAACAAGGAAACAAAGAGACAAGCAATAACCAAAGACCCAAAAAATGAAATGAAAGCTAAACCAATAGAGTTTTAAAAAGACAAATTTTCAGGGATTTTCAACAATTAAAGCAATGAAAAGCATATAAAAACAAGCTAAGACTCAAAGAGAAACTTAGAATGACTTTAGAGTAGAGTAAAAAAAAAACTAAAATAAAAAGACTCAAGAAACATCTAGTTTTGGAACCTTTTTTCACACAAATTTTCAATTGAAATTTCAGAACTTGGATTGGTATAAAATAGGCACCAATTATAGAACAAATTTTTGAGCCAAAACAACAGCACACTTCCCTTTCACTTTTTTTTTCCTGGACACTGATTTTTCTGCCAACTTGCGTGATTTTTATTATTTTTTCTTTAATCCAAATCACTTGGTTCTTTTTTTATAATTTTTTTACAGATGTCTAGAAAATTCAGCAAAAATTGCAGCTCGAAACACGTAGTGACCAATTCCCAGTAATTTATACAAGTTCGTATGTTCAAGCTGCCAGCACCAGCGATTTCAACCTAGAAATCAAGAGTAGTGTTTATGTTGCTTAAGGCTTGGATAGTTATAATTTGTGTTTGCTTATGCTCAATTATCTTGAATAACAAAATTCAAGAGAGCTTAAGAATAATTTTTATTCACAAATCTAGCCACAACTCAGCACCACAACTCAACTTCATCATAGGCATCATGTAGGAAACTTAGAAAACAAAAAAAATAGTTCAACAGCAAGACTACTTCTAGGAATTGATTTAGAACATGTTATGAACTAAATAACAAGCATGAATTAGACTCAAAATTCAAAAGATAGGCTAAGAATGACTAGAATACATGAACAAATGTATCTAGAATTCAATAAACAAAATAAAAATTCAACACAAACTTAGAACATAATGTGACGATTACTATGACTAAACATGACTCTAAGACAACATGGATTAAGTGATTTACACTTAGATTTTTGTGTTTTCTTTTAATCAATATTTTGGAAGAAAATTTATATCTAAAGGTTCAACACAATAATATTATGAATGAAAAATGATAGAACCTAAAATCAACACAAAAACAAGATTCAAGAGTAGATCTAAAAAAATTGAACCATAGAAATGCAAGAACAAGTGTAGATCTAAGATTTAATCGGTTTATTTTTTTTTAATCTACTCTTAACAGCACCAAACCATAAGACAATGGAGGATATACATGGAGAATAAGATGAAGAACAAGGAATTAAAGAGAATTCACCAAATAAAAAGATAGAGGAAGCAAAAGAACATCACCTAGATGAAGATGCTCTTGATACCACATGATGTAAGCTCCATTGGAGCTTGTAGGCCTAGGATCTTTTTCATCAATGGATTCCTTTGCTTCTTGGAAGATGAATGGCAGCGGAATGGAGAAGGAAGAGAGAGATGAGACACCACTTCAAGGAGAAGATGAGTCTAGAAGAAGCTCACCACTATAGGAGGTCATGGATAAGAGCTTTGAGGAAGAAGGAGATGAATGAAGGGAGAGGAAGAGAAGAGCACGAAATTTTGTGCTCTAAAAGAGCTCTGAAATCTAAAGTTTAATTTTCAAATGATCAAAGTTGAAAAAATACACATACATGACCTCTATTCGTATCCTAAGTGTCACACAAAATTAGAGGGAAATTTGAATTTCTTTTCAAATTTCACTTGGATTTGAAATTGAATTTGTGGAGCCAAATTTTGGAGCCAAAATTTCACTAATTATGATTAGTGAATTTTAGTTATGGTTCAGCCCACTAATCCCATATCAAGTCCAAGATTCTCCACTAAGTGTACTTAGCTGTCATGAGGCATGTAAAGCATGAAGGACATGCACAAAGTGTGACTATATGATGTGGCAATGGGGTGTAGCAAGCAAATGCTCACCTCCCCTTCTAAAGTTTAATTGCACTGGGCTTCTCCCAGTTTAATTAAATTTATTTTCCAACACACACATCAAATATTCACTTAATGCATGTGAAATTACAAAACTACCCCTAATACAAAAAAACTAGTCTAGGTGCCGTAAAATACAAGGGCTAAAAAATCCTACATTTCTAGGGTACCCTACCTACATTATGGAGCCCTAAATACAAGACCCAAAAATAATGAAACCTTAATCTAATATGTACAAAGATAAGTGGGCTCATACTTACCCCATGGGCCCGAAATCTACCCTAAGGCTCATGAGAATCCTAGGGCCTTCTCTTGCATCTCTGGCCCAATCTACTTGGAGTCTTCTATCCAATGCCCTTGCGGGGTAGGATTGAATCACAAGAGGTCCAATCTTTGCACTTCATCTCATGCCATATAGTAAAAAATGTATAAACAGAATCAAAAGGACTTTCCCAGGCTTGTAGTGAGGCTTGGCTACAAAAATTCATTGGTTTTTCTAGGATTCAAAGGCTTTGATTCTAAGAGAGCATAAATCCTAGATTTATCCAAGTGATCTTTTTCATGAACTTAGCTTGCTCACTAGATTTTCACTTTTATTTGCTTTTGACCTTGTTACATCAGCACACTTTACCTTCTTTTTTTTTTAAACACTCAACATATGTGTTGTGTGTGCTGATGCTTTATCTCTTTCTTTGCATCCCAATTAGTTCCACTCCCCCAAATTTGAGGTAACTTGAACCATCTGCTCTCCTAGAATCTAAACAAGGTATCTGGAGATAATTATTTAAGTTCAGGGTTCAATTTTTTGACAATATCATTCAGCTCAAAAAGGGTGCAAAGGATGTAATTATCATTCAATGTAAGCTTTTTGGTCAAAGGGCTTGTGTATGTACAATCATGGCCTTCATCATGTCCTCATTTATACATTTCATTCTAAAATTCAGAGATTGATGCAAAGATTATTACTCACAACTAGTCATTCACTCATAGTGTAAGATCACACTCTCACCGATTTTGGTTTAAGCTTTTCTTTCTCAATCAATCTATCTACTGACTAACAATTCTAAATGCAAGTTCACTTTCTTGTTCTTTCTTTGTCTAACATACACACTTGTTCAAACTCATGAAAAGAAACACAAATTCCATCACAATCATGCATTCAATCCAAAATTAAACCATACACCAATTCTCACAAAAAGATAAAAGTGTTTTACTGCCATGTCATCAAAATCAAGTCAAACTGTTCCATATGCTTCAGAATAAGCAAACCAACTATCCAAAAATAAAATTAGCAGTGTATATAAACATAAAGGAAATACTATATTAAAACCATAATTAAAATAATAATAAACCAAAAAGCAAAAAGTGTCATCAGGAATCAAAATTCTTGTGACTGGTCCTGGGTATCCTGTGTCTGAACATCCTCCTCATCTGTCAAATGTAATACGGGAGTAGCTAGAGGAGAGGTGTCCATAGCCAGGACTGATGTAGTTGGATCCTCTGGCATCTCTAGAAGAGGAGTGGAGGGGTCTGCTGCAAGCTGATGTGAGGGTATGTCCTCCCCTTGTGCAGAAGGCTCTAAAGTAGCCTCAAGGGATCACTCAGGCGTGGCAACAGCTACCTGTCTCACTTGTGTCTCCTCTGCCTCTTCTCCTATAACAAATGGCTCTGGGATGGTGGCCTCAGATGACTCATCCTCCACATGTTGAGGTACCTGGGCTGTGGGACCTTCACCTTCCCTATGAAGAGAAGGTTGGGTCCCAGGCCAGGCTACCAACTCAGTGAACTGCTCCACTGAAGGAATAGATCTTGGAGGCGCCACCACGTGTAAGCTCTGTAATAGAATAATCTGCCCCTGATGGATGCTCTGAAGCATGGCTTCAAGACACTGAAAATCTGTCTAAGCTGGGACAGAAGGGGCTGCTGAAGTGGATGCTGGAGTAGGAGCTGCAGAAGTAGAAGGAAGCTCAGCTGGCCTTGCCCTCGCCCTTCTAGCCCCTCGGATAGAAACTGTTAGATCCTCGGGGTTCCAGCAGTTCTTTCTGATGTAGGCCAAGTTAATGATCGGGCTCAGGCGCTCAAAAGTGAGGCTATCAGAGACAACCCCCCTGGCTCTACATAATGTGGTGATTAGAGTAGGGAACCCAAGTCTAGAAGTGTTAGACTGGGCTATAGAGGTCATTTGGCTAGAGATCAGCTCTCCTATGTTCATATCCATGCGAGAGACTAGGCCAAAGATCAGCCTAGCTCTATCCACTGTCAAGTCAAAAATGTGTGATGTGGGGGCCAAGTTGAAGTATGAGAGGACACTCCACACCAAAGCTAGTTTACTCAGATCCTTCCTAAGAATCTTCCTAGGATGGCCCTCAGAGTTCAAGATGAACCCTCGGCCAGGTATGCATAAGGCAGTCTCTATCTCTTTATAGTCTATAGGCTGTTGGATCAAGTGGCCTCAGAATAATTAAGAAGGGGGGTTGAATTAATTATTCCTAAACCTTTACTAATTAAAAATTTACTCTTCTAAGGCTTTTACTTATGTTGTTAAGAGAATAAGGAGTAGAAGAGAAACTTAACCAAAAGTAAAAGCGGGAATTAAAATGCACAGTGGAAAGTAAAATAGTAGGGAAGAAGGAGACAAACACACAAGAGTTTTTATACTGGTTCGGCAACAACCTGTGCCTACATCCAGTCCCCAAGCGACCTGCGGTCCATGAGATTTCTTTTCAACCTTGTAAAAATCCTTTTACAAGCAAAGATCCACAAGGGATGTACCCTCCCTTGTTCTCTTTGAACCTAGTGGATGTACCCTCCACTAGAATTGATACACAAGAGATGTACCCTCTCTTGTTCTCAGTCAACAACCCAAGTAGATGTACCCTCTACTTGTACCACAAAGGATGTACCCTCCAATGTATTAAGACAAAGATATCAGGCGGTTAAACCTTTGAAACTTTGTGAATGGGGATACAAAAGAATTCTCAGGCGGTTAGTCCTTTGAAAACTTTTGTATAAGGGAAAGAGAAGAAACAAAAGAATTCTCAGACTGCGTCGTTTTGAATTCTTTGACAAGGGAGAAGGGAGACACAAAAGAATTCAGGCGGTTAGTCCTTCATTCTATTGGAAAAGGGAGAAGAGAGACACAAAAAGAATTTAGGAGGTTAGTCCTTGGTGAATTCTTTTTGGCAAAGGGAGAAGAGATGAAACGAATGAATAGCACAAGTTTTCAAGGTTTAGAAAACCAGAAAACTTTGGAATGCTTTTGGTACAAAGAAGAAGAAGAAGTTCAAACAGATTCAAGGCTTGTAAAGGATTGTAATGAATTGATTGGATTGTTAGAAAAGATTGATTGAAAAAGCAAAACAAAGTCTTGCTTTTATAGACTCTTCATGTCTGGTCAAGAGGACCATTTAGAAGAGTTATAACTTTTAGAAAAACTTAAAACCAATTTGAAAAAGTCAAAAACCATTTGAAGAGTTACATCTTTTGATTTATTCAGAAACAATCACTGGTAATCGATTACCAAATCAGTGTAATCGATTACACAAAGCTTTTATGTGAAAGGATGTGACTCTTCACATTTGAATTTGAATTTCAACGTTCAAAGGCACTGGTAATCGATTACCAAAACATTGTAATCGATTGCAGCTTTTTGAAATCAATTGGAACGTTGTAAATTCATTTGAAAACTTTTTAAATTCCATTTTGCTACTGGTAATTGATTACAACAATCTGGTAATCAATTACCAGAGAGTAAAAACTCTTTGGTAAACATGTTTTGAGAAAAATCCATATGCTACTCAGTTTTTGAAAAAACTTTTCCATACTTATCTTGATTAAGTCTTCTCTTGATTCTTGAATCTTGAGTCTTGAATCTTGATCTTGATTCTTGGAAGCTTGATCGTTGAATCTTGATTCTTGAATTCAACTTTCCTCTTGAATCTTGAAGTGTTCTTCAACTTTCCTCTTGAATCTTGAATTGAGCTTTTTGTCATCAGCTTTGTCATCATCTTTGTTATCATCAAAACATCTTTGAATCAATCTTGATTCATCATGAAGCTTTGCTTCTACAATGTCCCCCTTTTTTATGATGACAACTTATGAAATCAAGAAACACACACACACACTTTTTCCTAGTCGATCACTCACATAAATTTCCATTCTCCCCCTTTGTTTTTGAATTTATGCTTCTCTTAAAATTAAGTTGATTACTCATGTGAGTTCTTGATTTAATTCCTATTTCTCTCCCCCTTTGACATCAACAAAAAGCCAAAGTGCGTAACAAATTGGAAGCATTCAAATATAACTAAACATCCATACAACATTCATGGAAAAATATCAACCAAATCATGAAGCAAGAACAATGAAGCAACAATCATAAATAGATTAATTATAAAATCCACAGTCAAATAACATACTTAATATTTGTTCAAACACCATGCAAATAAAGAAATAGTAAATTGTTCAAATATCATAATAATATAGATTATTTGGATAAGTCACTGACATCTATTAATCCTAATTCTCTTCTAATGTTGTAGAAGGTATCTTTACTTAGTGGTTTTGTAAAGATGTCTGCAAGTTGATTTTTAGTATCCATGAATTCTAACACAACTTCACCTTTTAGAACATGATCTCTAATAAAATGATGCCTAATTTCTATATGCTTGGTTCTAGAGTGAAGAACTGGATTTTTAGATATGTTTATGGCACTTGTGTTATCACATTTTATGGGAATATGATCTAATACTATTCCACAGTCAGATAGTTGTTGCTTCATCCATAGAATCTGTGCACAACAACTACCAGCAGAAATATATTCTGCTTCTGCTGTGGATAAAGCTAAACTATTTTGTTTCTTGCTATTCCAAGAAACAAGTGCAGACCCTATGAATTGACATGTACCACTAGTACTTTTCCTATCTATTTTTGATCCAACAAAATCTGAATCTGAGTATCCTACTAGGTTGCATAAAGAATTCTTAGGATACCATAATCCTAAACTAACTGTTCCTAATAGATATCTTATGATTCTTTTTACTGCCATTAAATGTGAAAACTTTGGATCTGATTGAAATCTTGCACACATGCATACACTAAACATAATATCTGGCCTACTTGCAGAAAAGTAAAGTAGAGATCCAATCATACCTCTGTATTGCTTTGGATCAACCGGTTGACCAGATTCATCTTTGTCAAGATAACAACTTGTATTCATAGGAGTAGCCAAGTGTTTTGAGTTTTCAATTCCAAATCTCTTAATGAGTTCTTTGCAATACTTTGCTTGATTGACAAAGATCCCATCATTTGTTTGTTTGATTTGTAGTCCGAGAAAATAATTTAACTCACCCATCATGGACATCTCAAACTCACTTTGCATATCAATAGAAAACTCCTTGCACAAAGATTCATTAGTAGATCCAAAAATTATATCATCAACATAAATTTGTACCAATAGGATATCATTGTCTTTCTTTTTTATGAATAAGGTGGTATCTACTTTCCCTCTAGTAAAGTTCTTCTCTAATAGGAATTTACTTAATCTTTCATACCAAGCCCTAGGTGCTTTTTTTAAACCATAAAGTGCCTTCTTTAATCTATAGACATGGTCTAGTTTTTGTGAGTCTTCAAACCCAGGAGGTTGTTCCAAATATACCTCCTCTTGAATTAGACCATTTAAGAAAGCACTCTTGACATCCATTTGATATAATTTAAAATTCATAACAGATGCATATGCTAATAACATCCTAATGGCTTCTAATCTAGCTACAAGTGCAAAAGTTTCTTCATAGTCTATACCTTCTTCTTGGTTATATCCTTTTGCTACAAGTCTAGCTTTATTCCTAATTACTATACCATTTTCATCCAATTTATTTCTAAATACCCACTTAGTTCCTATGATTGGATAATCTGAAGGTTTTTCTACTAATTCCCATACATCATTTCTTTCAAATTGATTTAATTCTTCTTGCATAGCTACTATACAATGATCATCTATAATAGCTTCTTTAAAGTTTTTAGGTTCTATTAATGAAACAAATGCCATATTATTGCATAAATCTTTAAGAGAATGTCTAGTTGTTACCCCTTTTGAGATATCACCGATAATGTTGTCAAGAGGATGATTTCTTGAAGTTTTCCATTCTTTAGGAAGATTATCATTTTCTTGTGCTGTGTCATCTTAATCATCCTTGTCTTCATCATCTCTCTTTCTTTTCAGATTTCTTTCTTCATTTTGAGTATCTTCCAAAGTATCTGCAATATTATCAACAAACTCCTTTCTTAGGGAGGTAATATTAGTTTCATCAAAAGTAACATGTATTGATTCCTCAATTGTCATGGTTCTTTTGTTGTATATTCTAAATGCTTTACTATGTAAGGAATACCCAAGAAAGATACCCTCATCTACCTTGGCATCAAACTTTCCTAGGCTTTCTTTACCATTGTTTAGAACAAAACATTTACATCCAAAAACATGTAAATGTGCAATGTTTGGTTTTCTATTGTTGAAAAGTTCATATGGGGTTTTCTTAAGAATGGGTCTGATTAAGGCTCTGTTCATAATATAACATGCGGTGTTAACCGCTTCTGCCCAAAAGTATTTTGGAAGAGGTGTGTCATTTAAAAGAGTTATAGCAATTTCTTCTAGGGCTCTATTTTTTCTTTCTACTACTCCATTTTGTTGGGGTGTCCTAGGTGCAGAGAAATTGTGTTCTATGCCATATTCATCACAAAACATTTCAAAATCATTGTTTTCAAATTCACCTCCATGATCACTTCTAATGGAGATAATTTTTAGATTCTTTTTGTTTTGAATGACTTTGGCAAGTCTTCTAAATGCATGAAATGCATCATTTTTATGCGTAAGAAACAAAGTCCAAGTATACCTAGAATAGTCATCAACAATTACTAATGCATAGTAACTTCCACCAAAACTCATGACCCTAGATGGTCCAAACAAATCCATGTGTAATAATTGCAATGGTTGAGTGATGGAAACAATATTTTTAGATTTAAAAGATACTTTTGTTTGTTTACCTTTTTGGCATGCATCACATAACTTATCTTTTTTAAATTTTAATTTAGGTAAACCAATGACTAGATCTTTTGAAATTAATCTATTTAGATGATCCATGTTAATATGAGCAATTCTCTTATGCCATAACCATGGATCACAATCTTTACTTAAAAAGCATCTATCATTTTCAGATTTTTGTTTTAAATCAATCATGTAAACATTATTTTCTCTAAAACCGATATGTTCAATATCTTTGTCATGTTCATGCTTAATAACACATTTTTCAGAATCAAAATATACTTTATATCCTTTATCACATAATTGACTAACATTTAATAGGTTATGCTTCAAACCTTCTACAAGTAAAACATTTTCAATAGGAGTAGAAGAACTCGTACCTATTTTACCGACTCCAATAATTTTGCCTTTGTTGTTGTCGCCATATGTAACGTGTCCATTTTTCTTAAGGGAAATAGTTGTGAATTTGGATACATCACCCGTCATGTGCATGGAACATCCACTTTCTATGTACCACTTTTTCCTTACAAAATCTTCTTTGTTATTCTCATAAGATTTTATCATGAGACACAAGTTGACTTGGCCTTCATCATGATCTTGGAATAACCTGTTCCTGAAAATACTTTTGAAAAACAAAGAATCTAAAGAGGCCATTAATCTTGAAGTGGTTAGACTTTCTACAAGATACTTGCTCTGATACCACTTGTTGGATCAAGTGGCCTCAGAATAATTAAGAAGGGGATTGAATTAATTATTCCTAAACTTTTACTAATTAAAAATTTACTCTTCTAAGGCTTTTACTTATGTTGTTAAGAGAATAAGGAGTAGAAGAGAAACTTAACCAAAAGTAAAAGCGGGAATTAAAATGCACAGCGGAAAGTAAAAGAGTAGGGAAGAAGGAGACAAACACACAAGAGTTTTTATACTGGTTCGGCAACAACCCGTGCCTACATCCAGTCCCCAAGCGACTTGCGGTCCTTGAGATTTCTTTTCAACCTTGTAAAAATCATTTTTCAAGCAAAGATCCACAAGGGATGTACCCTCCCTTGTTCTCTTTGAACCTAGTGGATGTACCCTCCACTAGAACTGATCCACAAGAGATGTACCCTCTCTTGTTCTCAGTCAACAACCCAAGTAGATGTACCCTCTACTTGTACCACAAAGGATGTACCCTCCAATGTGTTAAGACAAAGATCTCAGGCGGTTAAACCTTTGAAACTTTGTGAATGGGGATACAAAATAATTCTCAGGCGGTTAGTCCTTTGAAAACCTTTGCATAAGGGAAAAGGAAGAATCAAAAGAATTCTCAAACTATGTCGTTTTGAATTCTTTGACAAGGGAGAAGGGAGACACAAAAGAATTCAGGCGGTTAGTCCTTCGTTCTTTTGGAAAAGGGAGAAGAGAGACACAAAAAGAATTAAGGCGGTTAGTCCTTGGCGAATTCTTTTTGGCAAAGGGAGAAGAGATGAAAAGAATGAATAGCACAAGTTTTCAAGGTTTAGAAAACCAGAAAACTTTGGAAAGCTTTTGGCACAAAGAAGAAGAAGAAGTTCAAACAGATTCAAGGCTTGTAAAGGATTGTAATGAATTGATTGGATTGTTAGAAAAGATTGATTGAAAAAGAAAAACAAAGCCTTGCTTTTATAGACTCTTCATGTCTGGTCAAGAGGACCATTTAGAAGAGTTATAACTTTTAGAAAAACTTAAAACCAATTTGAAAAAGTCAAAAACCATTTGAAGAGTTACATCTTTTGATTTCTTCAGAAACAATCACTGGTAATCGATTACCAAATCAGTGTAATCGATTACACAAAGCTTTTATGTGAAAGGATATGACTCTTCACATTTGAATTTGAATTTCAACATTGTAATCGATTACAACTTTTTGAAATCAATTGGAACGTTGTAAATTCATTTGAAAACTTTTTCAAATCCATTTTGCTACTGGTAATCGATTACAACAATCTGGTAATCAATTACCAGAGAGTAAAAACTCTTTGGTAAACATGTTTTGAGAAAAATCCATGTGTTACTCAGTTTTGGAAAAAACTTTTTCATACTTATCTTGATTAAGTCTTCTCTTGATTCTTGAATCTTGATCTTGATTCTTGGAAGCTTGATCTTTGAATCTTGATTCTTGAATTCAACTTTCCTCTTGAATCTTGAACTCTTCTTCAACTTTCCTCTTGAATCTTGAAGACGGTCCAACAGTTAACAAATCCAAGATCGCAGTTTTATCAGAACAGGTTTAGGTAAAACTTGAAATATCATAATTTCAACCTAAGTCAATAAAACTCCACAAAACACAACATCTGCATCAAACAAATCACACATGACTAATTCACTCAATACCTCAACTCATCCAAATTAATCAAGTAATCAAATAACACAAGAAAAACATCAAACATCTATTTTTAGTTATCGAAATTTCTGGGCGTTACAGGCTACATCCTCATCATCCCGAATAGTCCAGGCACCCCTGCCTCTGCCACTAGTGATTGGTACATTCCTAGGGTTTCTAGTATGACCAAGGATGGTGCGACTAGATAATCCATTTTAATCAAACTTTAGGGAAGACATCTTCAGGAGTGTAGGCAAACCCAAACAACCTCAAATAAGAGACTCGACAAGGCAAAAATAGATAAACTTAATAGGTAAAGATAGAGGTAGGAAATACACAAATACACACATGAAAGCAGAAAAGGATGAAAGAAGCCAATGTATACAACAATTGCAACAATTTTTGATGAAGAACAAGGCTCCTAAGCAGATGCGTGCCAAAAATGGCAATTATGACAAAGTAAAAACAGTTAAGGCAAGCAAAGTAGATAAAGAGACACATAAACAAAAAATGCAGATATGGGTTTTGAAAAAAGAAAGGATAGTTAGCTCACGGTTACCTGACCAATCGCACCCAAAAATTGAATAAGAGAACATTCAACAATCACGTTCATGGAGGACCACCACATGGCATCAACTCTTTGTTTGTAAAGTTGGCATTGCTTCTCTGAGACAATATTGACTCAAGGATAACTATTCTAGGGTAAATATTGGCTTCCTACTTGTTAAGTCAACATTGTCTCTCTCAGCCAATATCCACTTAGGGGCAAGTATTCCAGGTTAAATATAAACTTTGCATGCGAAGGACATGCAGGACATAGCTTAGCATAAAAAAGATCAACTTAAGGATGATAAGTCGACGACGAGTTTAAGGCCTTAGTAATAACCGACTTATAGTAACTTTATGACAACCCTTAGAAGTACTGAGTTCAAAACTCTCTTTCTCGATGAAACTATGATAAATAGACACCCTATAATAATATAGGGACTCTCCCTGAACATATTTAATTACACCTAACTCCCAAAACTCTCTCTCACTCTAATTCTCGCTATGTAATTCTAGCGAATTGCATTTTGGATCCTACACCGTAACAACATATTGAATTAATCCAATAACCCGATGAATTTGAACCGACCAAAACTGGAAAATCTTGATTCGTTCAGATTATTGGTTCATATCCGATTAAAAATTACAAATCCAATGAGTTCGGATCAAATCTCGAATTTTGCTTTTGAAATCCCAATCTAATCCACCCGATTACTTAGTATCTTTTACTTTTTTATATTTTTTTTAACATTTAGAGTTTGAGCCTTTTAGCCCAACCCAATTTTATTGTATTTTTCATTTTAAGGCCACTGATAAATTATTATTATTATTATTATTATTATTATTATTATTATTATATAAGACATGATTTAATTTTTAACTTAAAATTAAACATGTTCCATATTAGACTAATAGTTAAAAAATATATTTTGAGTTAAACGTATTAAATTTCATACTATTAAAATTACTTTTGTAATATTTTTAAAAAGTTATTTTTTATTTTTTATAATTATAAATACGATGACCCAATTTGATCCAATCCGATTATAATCGAATTAATTTAAATCAAATTGTAGATTTAAATTGAATAAAATTTTATTCAAACTAAAATTAAAATTAATTGGATCATATAAAAAATGTCATAAATTCAATCTAATGTGACCCGTATTTACCCTTTGCTTCAAACTCTCAAAAGACTTTGAATCATTCTAGACTTAAGACTAACCTGACTTTCTTGAATTCCTTTACTCGACTTCTTTGTGGTCTTATGATTATTTTGTTCTCTTTTATTGCAATAAAATAAAATATTCAAACCCTGCTTCGATTCGGTGAGTTGAAAATTACCTACGACAATAATTTCTTAAACGGAATGATAAATAATTGGCCCAACTCCTGAAGAGATGCGGGTTAAGCGCCCTCTTGCAATATAACGCATCGTGGACTAATTCATGTTACAAATGAATTTTGTATATTTTAATCATTCGTATAACCAATCCATAGAGTTGACCTTATCCCTAATTATCACTAAGATCTTGATTTTTTACAACCACAATTGAATCAAGAGTCGGTTTGAAAATGTCAACATGTAGCATTCACATTAATTCTTCCCTGGTTTTCATTCCTTTTTTTCTAGTTAGTGTTTTGTTTTTTTTCCTTGAAAAATCATTAGAGGATGTGGTTATTCTAGTCTCATATTTAGATGTCTCATGATGGCTTATTTTATTCTTAAAATCATTTTTTCAATAATTAGTTCTTAATAGCATATAGAAATAAAAGTATGATTATTTTATTGTCAAAATCTTACAAATATTTGTCAATTGTATTTGTTTAAAGGCATAATCATGCCTTATAATAAAATAATTATTTTCCTAACCATATATTCTATTAAAAAAATTACCAGGTAAGTTCAGAAAAAGAATTAAATGCTACCTCACTTTTTTTCCCTTTTCTAAAAACTTTATAGTTTATATATATACCATGATTAGTCACGAACAAATTGATATATTCTTCTCCATATTTTATAACGGAGCTATATATAACAGCGTATAGTATCAGAAAATAGATTGCTTAAAAAAATATTGGAAATAGTGCGCTGGACACGTTGATAGACCATTTTATATAATTTTGCATAAATTATTCATATATGGGTACTTATTTTTATTTTAGATTGTAATTTATCCTTTATTTCTTAAAAGGTGTAAAATGGCCCTTGGTTTTATATTATAATTTTTTCATTTATTTTTTAAAAGGTGTAAATATCCCTAAATTAATTTTTTTAATAGCATGTTTATAAAAAAAAGCTAAAAAAATATATTTAAGGGATCATTTTACACCTTTTAAAAATAAACAACCAAATTACAACTTAAAATAAAGATAAAGGATCGTTTTGCACCTTTTAAAAAATAAAGTATTAAATTGAAACCTAAAATAAAGATAAGGAATCAGTGAAATTTATAATTTAGCCTATAATTTTCAAATGATTAACAAACATTTATTTGTATTTTTTTAAAAGGCTTAATTATTGATTTGGTCTCTAAATTATTTTAAATGCGTCAACTTGGTTCCCAAATTTTAAAAAATTTCAATTTGGTCCTTCAATTCTTAAAAATGCATCAATTTAGTCATTACGTAGAATTGGATTGACGATGTAACATCTCTGATTGTCAACTACTTAGTAGCTCACACTCTACGTCATTTCACATGATGATATTTCACTCAACTTCCTCCTAATTTGTCCTCGAATCACACTGTACTGGGAGAGAGGTCTACTTCGATACCATTTAAAACATCCTTGATTGTCGACTTTTCAACGACTCACACTATATGGTATTTCACACGATGACACTTCGGTCAACTTTTTTGTTGGTCACAACCTTCCATTGTTTAGAATCCTCCGTAGGTAGCCATTTCCGTGATTTGACAATCTACTTTAGTTGCTTTCAGGATCAATGACTATCCCCACAAACCTACACAATACTTCTTAGCGTACTTTGTCTTCATTTACACATTTTTTGGGAACTTCCCTGAAGGCCACGCATTTCATAAATGTTCCAAGTCAAACACACTTAACTGTGGAGTTCTTAAGTATGGGCTACCAAAAAGTAGATGCATCTTGTTGGTATATGTAGTATCAATTAATTCTCTTAAGTCATCCTCAATTGTACAATTTCATACATGCACAACCTCTAGATCCCTCCCATTCCAGTGTTATTTGTTCGAGGTGTTACAGACGCCATTAGAATTGTGAATTTTGATGATTTTCTTTTACGAATAATGACGATTTTTAGCCACCACTATATTTATTATTATTTTAAAATTAACACAACCACCTCTATTCACCATTTCCTTCGTTCTTCCATAAACACCACCATTGCTCACTATCATCATATTGCCACCTCCTTCCTCCCTACATAGTCACCAACACCACCATACCCACGGTCGTGCATAAATCTCTCTTCAAACCTGCATGATGCACACCCTAGGTTGTAACCTCTATGCACGCACCACCTTTGACATGTGTTGCTCTCTCTCCCTCACCTACACATGCAGTGACCCACCTAGTAACCTTTGAGTGCGCATGTGACCACGATACCACCACATCTATGAACTATGGCATTACCTCCACCATCCACCATTAATGAGCCAAACACCAACACAACAACCAGATCTACCTCCACCAAGCCCAAAAATGTCAGATTTTCCCATGATGGTGATGTTGTGTATGGTGGTGTTGGTGGCTTGCTAATGTTTAGGGAGGAAGGAGGTGGCAATGATGATGATTAGTGGGTGTGTTTAATTTTAAAATAATAATCGATATGGTGGTAGTTAAAAACCTCCATTATTCCTAAAAGAAAACCATTGACATTCGTAATCCTAACGACATCAACCCAATTTGACGGAAAGGACTAAGTTGATCCATTTGTAAGAATTGAAGGACCAAATTGAAGTTTTTATAAATTTAGGAACCAAATTGTCACATTAAAATAATTTGGGGACCAAATTGATAATTTAGCCATTTTAAAACCATATTGTATCTTTTTCTTTTTTTTTTCTTTCTTTTTATACTTTTTCATAAAATATATATAAATATGTAATTTTTTTTACTATGAGAAGTTTAGGTGAGTTAGGTCCTAAGGACTCACCAAGACCAAACCTCAAAACTCAATGGACTCTTACAAAGGTACTTACAGATTACATTTAAAAAGATTCTCATATCAGTAGTCGAAATTGAACCTACATTCTTGTGAGATATAAGTTTGTTTCTTATCAACTGGATCAACATTTGTTGGTACATAAAAATATTTTCAATGTACATATTTTACATTTGTATAAGCAATATAATTTAAAAAAGTCGATATCCTGAAAACATAACAAAAGTTTTTAATTAATATTGTAAATGAAAAGCTACCTATAAGAGTAATATATATTAATAAAAAAAATAAGAGCACTATTAATTCCGAAGGTCAAGTTGTGTGCAAGTTGATTTGATTTTAAAAAATAGTACATTTTTACAAGAGAATCTAGATCAATTGGTTAAATAATATGAGTGATTTAAAAATTCATTTATCAATTTGATCAATTATATATTACAAAAAAAAATTCAGTGGTTAAATTAGTGATTCACTCATTTTTTATAAAAGAAATTTTTAATATTATTTTAATCTTAATAAATCTTAATTTAAATTTGATTTTCAAAATTTTAATTTTGACACACCACATCGATAAAGATGATAAGTCTTAATTTAATAATTTATACCATAAATTTATCTCTATAAATAAAAATATTATTAGTAATATTTAATATAACTAGCATTTTACACAAGATAAACTATTATTTGTACATAATTATAATCATTATTATCAAACTCTCGAATTAACTAGATAAATCTTACAAATTTACGATTTTACTTATCCTCTCTAAATTGACTTGTATGTCAGCTCTCTTTTTAGTAGACTCGGTAGACTTTGCAAACTCAGTAGACTTTGCAAACTCAGGAAACTCTCAAGTTCACTACCGAGTCGCCAAGTCAACAAGTTAAAAAAATTATATCAAAATATAAGTCATTTTTGTTTTTTTTTTTTGTGTGCATTTAGGATTTAATATACCTCAATTTGGTGTGTTGTTCTCAAATCGAATAATCTTCATCACTAACAACATCAAACCCGCAATGGGATGCTCTACCACTTCTGTCACCTCCACAAGTTATTATCTTTTATTGATGAATTACTAGACTTGATTATTTAAGTATTATGGAATTTATGATTTATTATTTTGCTTTATTATATTATTGAAATGTTTAATTGATATGTTATTTATAGATATTTTATTTTTGTTTTTTATGAAATAGACTCTTACGTGTCTAAAAATCGTATCTATGGAGCTTTCACGAGTTTACATAGACTCTTGAATTTGATAACCATGATTATAATTATAATTTATAATAAATAAATATTTTTAAATTAATTAATCATATTATAATTAAAACTCATAATAAATAAATATTTTTAAACATGTGAATTTTATATTTATATTTTTAATAGATGATTTGATTTTTAAAATAAATTTATTTTTTGATAAAAAAATATAAGGTTACTTTTAAATTGAAATGGATAAGTAGTTAAGAAAATAAAATACCTGGATAAATATAAAAGAAGAAGAATTTGAGATGAATATGAAATATATTTTATACTTAGTTGTGGAGAGAAAGAGAGTATTGAGGACTAATTGACCAAATGAGCAAGTAGTTTTGTTTTAGTCGAATAAAATCATTATAAGTCACAAAATCTTCCCTATAAGAATTTAACATATAACTACATCTACATCGTTTAAATTTGAGATATTTGATTAAATTGAAACAATCATTTATCTGTTGATTCACATGCTCGATAATGAGCTTTAATATCTTTTAAATCTCTATTCATTGCATTTTTTTTTAATCTTCTAAGAGATTTATTATTATTATTATTATTATTATTATTATTTTATTTTAGTTGTTGATATAAGAATTTCTTATCCTGTAATAATGTGACTAATACTTATTACTTATTAGGAAACACATCTTATACAGTTATAGTCTAAATAATGGGGTTTAAAATGTTTCTTTTAATATAATAGAAATTCATATTAAAATTTTATAATGAGAAAAATAATTATATATTGATAGTATAAAATTATACTTTGACATTAAACTCTAGATCTTTTATAACAGGAATTAAAATAATAAAATGAATGAAATGGGTTTAATTTTAGAAACTAAAAGAAAAAGTCACATACATACAAGAAAATTTTAAAAAGAATTAATCGGAAAAACACATTTTATATAAACTAAAAATATTCCTTAGAGATCAAATTACAAGTGTAACTTGTATCAATAGCAAGTACTTGCCTCTCTCCAGAAAAAGGTAGGAAAAGGAACTCAATAGTTGAACAAACTGAAGTCCAAATTGTATCGATTCATCAGAGTACTTTGGACAGAAACAAAACAACTGTCAGGGACTTATTTGCCCTTAAAGCAAGTGAGACAACAATGAGTTTCAATATCTTGGTTGTTTCTAATCAATTTGAATATTGTAAAAACCTACCCAAAATTTTGAGTTTTGGCTGTTTTGAAGATGGAAATGGTCAACTCTTGGTCCTTTTCTTCGCTAACCATTCAAAAGAAAGTTAATTACACTTCTTTTTCTCCACTCACAAGCATAACCGCTGAACCACTCAACTCTTAGGTTTTCAGATTACAAACGTGGAATAACATACAGGCGGTTTTGCTGCCCTTCCATCTCAACAAAAACTTAAGTTTAGATGGATGAAAGGAGAGTGAATACAATAGCTGCTATATCGGTGATTGCACTGATTATTCTCATAGTTGTTGCTCGTGTCACGTTGAAGCTCTCAAAGGCATTCTTCCTGATTTTTGGTGCTGGTGATACTGTGATTCTTGCAGTCTTTGCTTATGTACTTGTGAGCATAAGTTACAACCGCAGAAGGAGGCTATTGGAGTCACAGTTGAAATCCCAAGGCCAAGAACTTCGCATAGAGTACAGTTTCTTAAGGAAAGTTGCAGGGGTTCCCATTAAATTCAGATACAAGGAGCTTGAGGAAGCCACTGATGGGTTTCAGGCACTGATTGGAAAAGGAGCATCAGCTTCAGTCTTCAAAGGCATTCTCAATGATGGAACTTCGGTCGCCGTGAAACAAATCGATGCAGAGGAAAGAGGGGAGAAGCAGTTTAGATCAGAGGTTGCAGCCATAGCTAGTGTGCATCATGTAAACCTCGTGAGGCTATTGGGCTATTGCAATGCTCCTACAGCACCTAGGTACCTTGTTTATGAATATGTCTCAAATGGGTCTTTGGATTGGTGGATTTTTCGCAAAAGGGTACCTCATAGGCCATGATTGCTATTGATGTTGCTATTGATGTTGCCAAGGGACTTGCTTATCTTCACCATGATTGCAGGTCAAGGATCTTGCACCTCGATGTGAAGCCAGAGAATATACTTTTAGATGAGAATTTCAGAGCGCTTGTTTCGGATTTCGGTCTGGCAAAGCTTATTGGTAAGGATGAGAGCCACAAGGAAGTGTCTGCTATTAGAGGAACAAGAGGGTACTTGGCTCCTGAGTGGCTCTTAGAGAAGGGTATTTCAGATAAGACTGATATATATAGTTATGGGATGGTTCTCTTGGAGATTGTTGGAGGAAGGAAAAACATGTGCTCGGTGGAAGATGAAAGTGCCAAGTCCAAAAGAAAATGGCAGTATTTTCCTAAGATTGTGAATGAGAAAGTGAGGGAAGGAAAATTGATGGAAATTATTGATCATAGGTTGTCGGAATGTGGGGGTGTTGATGAGAGGCAGGTTAGGACACTGGTTTATGTTGCTTTGTGGTCTGTTCAAGAGAAGCCACGATTGAGGCCTAGCATGGCCCAAGTTGTTGATATGCTTGAAGGGCGTGTGAGGGTGGAGACACCACCAGACACCAGAATGGTTGTTGTTGATTTTCTAAGTGTGGATGAAAGTGCAACAGATAGTAATACCATGCCAAGGTTGGACTTTGTTTCGAATCAAAGAACACAAAGCAATGTGGAGTGTTCTTCTACCTACTCGTACGCTACCACTGTTTTGTCTGGAAGATAGAGATACCTGTAATTAGCTACTCAGCCTTTGGAACCAGACTGATACATTTTTTTCATAATATTGTTTTTTTTGTCTTTATCTCTCAATCACATCATGCATTTTATTTTATATTTCTTGTAAAAATTAATATAAGAATTTAAGCAAGGATAGCATTTGATGAGGACATAACCAAGGACCATGAAGCACTTGAAGGTCCGATGACCAGAGTCAGACTTAAACAAGCTCAACACGTCATAGAGACAAGGCTGGTCATTTGTATAGCTGCCATTGATGATGATTGAAGGCCCAAGTGGAGAAAGATGAAGGCCCAGAGGCAGAGGCACTACCAAGACTACTAATTGTTGCTGAAGGCCCAAACTAACTTGAAGGCCCAAGTTAAATAAGTTTTTAGTTATACTTTGTTTTTATTGTAATTTTAGCCTAAACTGTTTAGAAGGCCCATGTCTATTTTTTATCTTTTTGTTCAGATACACTATAAGTATTTGTTTTTGTTTTCAATAAAGGGACTTTTGGCATTTGATAAAATTTGGTGAGAGTTTCTCTCTGGGTTCCTTGTTGAACCAATTATCAGACTTATCAAGGTAATCCTTGTGGCGTCTACCCTGACTTATCTTCCTTCACCGGAAGTGGCGTCATCCAAACCTTCGTAGCCTGTATCAAACGATCCGCTCCTGCTCAGGTTCACATCAGCATTACTGTAATACTGTTTATAATTTATTTGATTCTCCTTGGTGTTAATTATTTCCATTCTGGGTTATATTATTACCTGTTTCTTTGGAATGTGTAAGCTGAAATGAAGTTCCTAATTTGATCAGTAAATTACATTATTTGGTCATATATTTATTTTCTTTGTATTTGCTGGGTCTTCAAACATGGCCAGCTACTTTTGGAAAATATGAATATTATGTCAGTCTTGGCATTGTCATTTTGTCAATATTATTTACGAGTTCCAAACAAATGAACTTTGTTTGGTTGAACTGAAAGTTTAACGAAAAAATATGAGTCACACTACTTGAGTCAAATGCAGATTTAAGACAAAATTTGGCACTGAATTTGATGGTAAACAGAAACCAAACATAAACATGCTCATAATCATTCTAGTCCACTTGAATCAGCATTAATTAATTGAGTTTGATTTGATTTGTAAACCAAATGTTGTTCAAACGTAAGAATCAACTAATGGATATGCAGCCATTCGTTCAAAACAAAAAATACTTGGATTATTATAAAAAAAAAGTCTTTTTACAATGCTGCATCAACATCGATTAACCAAAAATCGTTATCAAAATAAACAGTGTCATTTATGAAAATAAACGCAAAGTCATAATATCGGTTGTTGGAAAACCAAGGTTGAATTGGATTTCCAATGTCGGTTATTTTCAAAATTGAAGTTAAAAGTAAATTTCAACAATTTTTGAAAACCATCGTGGATAATGGGTATAAGGTTTTCATTTTTCAGTTTTTACCCTCGTCCTCTAACTATCGCGTTCAATCTTTCTCTCTCTTTGTCTGGGAATCCCCTCGAATCTCCCTTACACTTCCACTGCTATCTGCCACTTGAAGCTCTCTCACACCACCATCGACGGTAAGAACTGTCATGGTGCGTTTTCTCTTACTCCATATTCTCATTGTCTTTTTTGCATCGCGCGTTGACCATAGATCTTGAACCTTCTCAAAGCTTCTTGATCACTCAACGCCTCCGACACTTCTCAGATCTCAGATCTACCCCTAAACGCCCTTACGAAACTCTCGCCATTGTGAAGCAGCCTCGTTGTCAACGATTCGAGTTCGGTGGCCATGTTTGAGAATTCAGGGAAAGTAGACGAGGAGATAATCGGAGCGGTGGTGGAGGACAAGATTGATCCCAACGTGGTTTGGGAGCAAGGAGTAAAAGGTGCAGCACAATCGGTATAGGTGTGTTGTCGTCACCACCATTGGTTTATCATTTGTTAAAGGGGAACCCTCCAAAAGTTGATTCTAAAGTTGAGGTCCTTCATAAGAAGGTCACCAAACAAATAAGGAAGGTCGTGGCCAAAAACCTTCCAAATATTCAACTTGCTTCTTTAAGTACCACACTTAATCTTAGTCTCACTCACTATCATGTTTGCAATTAGTTTGAAATCCAATGATGTCATGACAATCCATGATGTTTTGTTGCATGTTTCCTACTTATAAAAATGCTTTAGAGTTACATAAGTTTATTTCCAATTGTGTATGTAAAAAATATTTCCACACAGTTGAACTTTGTTCCTATCAAACTACTTGTGTGAAACTTTCTTATTGACCTGAGTTTTTTAAATCAAAATGAGACTATGAGATGCACAGTGATATGTGAATATGTAACTAAATCATTATCTTTGATGAGGTCTTCTTTATCTTTTATATACCAGATCTTATTTACGCTAGTCTATATATTAAACAAGATGATATAAACTAAAAACACCAATCTAGCAAGCATAAAAGGCTCTTCACTTATTATTGCTTAAATGTCATATATACTAAGCTCATGTTTGCAGTTTTGGGGAGCATATTCTTCACTTATAATTGCTTGAACTGTAGCCAAGTGAGCATAATACATATTCAGATATTGAGGCTTCATACAAGTGTCCAGAAGAAAGTTATAATGTCAAGCAAGAAGATATTCCTTTTTGGGTAATCTGTTGGCAGGGGCCCCACTTTGGATCTTGCAGCTAGGTTGCCTCAATTAAGAGCTATTGATCTACACAGTCCCATACTTTTTTGGCTTAAGGGTCATGAATCCAATAAAGTGTACATACTTTTTTTATTTCTTATCACATGTGAATTCCTTTAATCTAATAAGAAGCTGCCTTGTGTTGATATGCAGAATATTAACAAAATTCTGATGTGAGCAAGCATCTTGCTCAGTTAGTCTTTTCTTAACCTCTGATGTGAGCAAGGAATGCCTTATGTGAGAAACAAGGAAAGATCAATGAAGTGTACAAGAAGCTGCGAGATGGTTGGCTTAGCAACCCAGATAAGGTTCATTAGCTTTGATATGATGTTTTTACTTCTATAAATTAAATGCTAAGCAATGTGAGTAATTGAAAATGGGGTGCTATCTGGGTGTTGTTGCAGCCTCAGAAAATCCTCTTCATTTCATCCATGTTACTTATGGCGAAAATATTAAATGCTAAGCAAGGTTGCTCTGCTTCAATTATAACTAGTTTCTTGATTAGCATCAAGAAAATTATATCAGATCAATAGCTTCCTTTCATCAAGAATTCAAGATAAATACTAAGTGAAATTCTGATACCGATGACAGATGTCGTACCGGATGTCACGACATCACGCTTCAGACCATGCAGATTATATTTGACAGTATGAACAGATTAAACAAGTAAATAACACAAGAGAATTGTTAACCCAGTTCGGTGCAACGTCACCTACATCTGGGGGCTACCAAGCCAGGGAGGAAATCCACTAAAATAGTGTTAGTTCGAAGATCTAACAGCCACTGTTTACAACCTTCTCACCTAACCACTACCCATGCAACCTCTACCTAAGAGCCACTCTTAGATATGAGAACCCCTCTCACTCCCTCTCAATCACTCTCCCGTGTTTACAAATAAATCAAAGACACACCAGAGATTGCTCTCTGATGCATAATATCCTATCCTACTACTCCCCCTTTTTAGACAGAATTTGGCAAAAGTAGAATGCATGAAATTAAGGTGCAAATATTACAGACCAATAGTAATCCATTGTTCAAAGGGACATGCCCCAATAGCTAGTAACAGTAAAAAAAATAAAGGTCTGATGGTCATGGGGTGGCATCAGAATCATCATCATCTGACTCTGTATCCTCTGCTGCATCTTCTTCTTCCTCAGCTGCTTCTTCTTCTTCCTCAGCTGCTTCTTCTTCTTCCTCAGCTGCTTCTTCTTCTTCCTCAGCTGCTTCTCCATCATCAATGCCACTGTCTGAGAGTCTTTTGATCAGGCGTTCCAGCTCCATTTTCTTCTCTGTGGTGGCTTTGATGGTTGCTTCCAGCACCTTGCATGTGTCCTTGAGTTCAGCAATCAAAGCATCCTTGGACACAGCACCTGAAGCAGCAGCTTTCCCTGATGTCGAGACAATGTCTGGGACATGTGTCCCCTCAAACAGTTTGTAATGCTGGGACAGAGCATATTCTCTCTTCTTCACAGAGTCAATGTTGTTTAAAATATTGGGATGTTGACTCAACATAATGCCACACAATACAGTTGGGAAGGCAATGGGTAATTTGACAGCAAAAGATTCTGAATGCTTAACAGTTTGATCAAAAATATAGTTTCCAAAATTAAATTTGGACTTGGTTCCAACAGCATACAGAAATTTACCCAAACCTGTGGCAACAGTGGAAGTATGATTGGTGGGTACCCAGTTTGCAGTGCCAATCCTATGCAGGATTGCATACTTCACACTTAGCTTCCCTGCAGAAAGCTTCCCTTTCTTTGGCCAATGCTGGACTTGTTTGGCAGTGATTTCCTTGGCAATTTGATGCTCAGAAACAGCAATATCCACCACTCCTTCAGTTGGTCTGCCCAGGTATTTGTTGATTACAGCAGGGGAGAATCTAACACATTTTCCTCTGACAAACACTTTCTGATACTCATCACTCTTTCTGTTTGTTATGTCAGAGGGAATGTTGACAATGAATTCCCTGACTAGACTTTCATAGCAATTTCCCAACTTGGTGACAGTTTTCAACAGTCCAGCAGCCTTGATGAGGTCCATGATCTCCTTGCAATCCAAGGCATCTCTTCCCAGTTCTCTTTCTAAGGCAAGTCTGCGTTGATATACAAATTTCCACCTTTCAACATTGCCAATGGAGTGGAATGAAATGTTGTCCAATGGTGCATCAGGGACATTTCCAGGCACCTTTTTCCCTGATTTCTTGGCCCTCTTGATGTCGGGAACATCTAGTTCGACATCATCATCAGAATCAGATGAGGAAATTTCTTTCCTCTTCTTGGAAGGGATTGCAACTTTGCTCCATCTGGATGTGGTAGGAGTGATTGGAGTGCTCTTCTTCTGTGCCATAGTTTTGATTCGTCCAGATCTAGTAATGGGGGTTTTTCCCTTTCTGCTTTGTAATCTTTCTGCAATGCCAGGTGCCAACTTGTTGGCAATGGGTTCCTCATCAGATTCTACTTCTTCTAGGTCAATGAGGTCACCTGGAGCAGGTTCTGGTGCCCTTGGTGCAGGGGTCTCCTCTGTGGCTTGATCCTCTTCCTCTGTTGATTCCTCTTTACTGGATGAAGAGAGGACTTCAGCATTTGGGGTGGAAGATGTTGGAACATCTTTATCAGCATCAGGGACAGAAGCATTTTTCAGAATGCTACTCACAATACTGCGGATCTTCTTATCCATCTCCGTGTCTACTTCCCTAGGACTTGTTGCAAGGCTAGGGTTTTCAGAAATCTTCACTCCCTGTTGTCTTTTGGGGACCAGTTTCTCAGGAATAGGGGCTTGACCAGGAATCATTTGTATGGGTTGGATATTGAATTCAGGTTGTTCCTGGTTTGATGGTGCTTTGGTGGATGATGGAGATGATGGTACAGAGGGTGAACCAGGAGATGAAGTTTCTTTTGGTGAGGTAGCCATGGAGAAGCAGAGCCTTTGGAGTGGTTTCGTGAATCTCTGAGAGGTGTTGGGGAATGCTGATGAAAACGAGATTACCACGAAAATATGAGTTTGAATGAGGAATGTAGAGGGTCGTGTGAAGCAACGGTCGAATTTGTTTTGGCCCAGTGGTGAACGCGCTATTAACGTTTGAGCACGTTCAGATAAAAGTAATTGCTATAAATCCTCTAGCAGACAAATGCCCAGCTTGCCCCTCAGTTTTTCAAACTGATTTGCATCCAATGCCTTTGTGAAAATATCTGCTATTTGTTCCTCAGTGTCAACATGCTTCAGTGTGATAACTTTATCATCAACAAGATCTCTAATATAGTGATGTCTAATGTCAATGTGCTTGGTTCTGCTGTGTTGAACAGGATTTTTAGAAATATTAATAGCACTCAAGTTGTCACAGTACAATGTCATGACATCTTGTTCGACATTGTACTCCTTAAGCATCTGCTTCATCCAAACTAGTTGTGAACAGCTGCTTCCTGCTGCAATATACTTTGCTTCTGCAGTAGATAGGGACACACAGTTCTGCTTCTTGCTGAACCATGAAATAAGATTGTTGCCCAAATAGAAACATCCACCAGAAGTGCTTTTTCTGTCATCTGCACTTCCAGCCCAATCAGCATCACAATATCCAACCAGCATTGAATCTGAACAATGACAGTACATAATCCCATAGTCACTGGTGCCATTTACATATTTCAGAATTCTCTTTACTTGATTCAAGTGACTTATCTTAGGGTTGGCTTGATATCTTGCACAAACACCTACTGCAAAGGTGATGTCAGGTCTGCTTGCTGTTAAATATAGTAAGCTCCCAATCATGCTTCTGTACAGACTTTGATCAACACTGGTGCCAGCTTCATCTTTTGACAGCTTCAAGTGAGTAGGTGCAGGTGTTCTTTTATGGCTGGCATTTTCCATCCCAAACTTCTTGACAATGTTCTTTGCATACTTGCTTTGTGAGAGGAATATGGAGTCTTCCATCTGCTTCACTTGGAGTCCCAGAAAATAAGTCAGCTCTCCAACAAGACTCATCTCAAATTCAGATTGCATCTGTTGGACAAAATGTCGAAGCATCTCATTCGACATCCCTCCAAACACAATGTCATCAACATATATCTGTGCTATCATCAAGTTTTCAGCATCTTGTTTGACAAAGAGAGTCTTGTCAATTCCTCCCTTCCTATACCCTTGCTGAGTAAGGAACTCTGTTAGCCTTTCATACCAAGCTCTTGGAGCTTGCTTCAATCCATAGAGAGCCTTCTTGAGCCTGTATACATGATCTGGATGAGTTGGATCTACAAATCCCTTTGGCTGCTCCACATAGGCTTCTTCATTCAGGTATCCATTCAGAAACGCGCTCTTCACATCCATCTGGTACAGCTTGAATTTGAGGATGCAAGCTACACCAAGTAACAATCTGATGGACTCAAGTCTAGCAACAGGGGCGAAATTTTCATCAAAGTCTACGCCTTCAATCTGAGTGTAGCCTTGAGCAACAAGTCTGGCCTTGTTTCTGGTTATAACACCTTCTTCATTGGTTTTGTTCTTGAAGATCCACTTGGTGCCAATCACATTAGTTCCCTCGGGTCTAGGAACTAGCTCCCAAACTTCATTCCTTTTGAATTGCTCCAATTCTTCTTGCATCGCATTGATCCAGAACTCATCAGTCAGTGCCTCTTTCACATTCTTGGGCTCAATTTTGGAGACAAAACATGAATTGGAGACAATCTCAATCTCCCTTGATCTTGTAGTGACTCCTCTGTTTGGATCTCCTATAATCAGCTCCTTGAGGTGCATCTTCTGGATTCTAATGGAGGGACTCTTGTCAGGTTGATTGATGTTTGGTTCATCTGTAGCAGAATCAGAGTTTTCTGCATTTTCTGCACTTTTAGCTGTATCTGCTACATTGTCTCCCGATGTTCTGACATCTTCTTCGACATCCTTCTTTCTTACTGGAGTTAGATCATCAACAACCACATTGATGGATTCCATCACAGTTCTGGTTCTGGAATTGAGTACTCTATATGCTCTGCTGTTTGTGGAGTATCCCAAGAATATTCCTGCATCACTCTTGGGATCCATCTTTCTCCTTTGCTCTCTATCTGCCAAAATGTAACATGGACTTCCAAAGATGTGGAAGTGCTTGACAGTTGGCTTCCTCCCTTTCCAGATTTCATACAGTGTGGTCGGAGTCCCTCTTCTAAGTGTGACTCTGTTGTGGATATAGCATGCTGTGTTCATGGCTTCAGCCCAGAGATTATAGGGAAGTTCTTTGGCATGAAGCATGACCCTAGCAGCTTCCTGCAAAGTCCTGTTTTTCCTTTCAACTATGCCATTTTGTTGTGGTGTAATGGCTGCAGAGAACTCATGAGTGATGCCTTCAGATGTGCAGAATTCAGTAAACTTGCTGTTTTCAAACTCTCTGCCATGGTCACTCCTAATTCTCTTGATGACACAGTCTTTTTCTCTTTGAAGTCTTAGACTCAACTCTTTGAATACTTCAAAGGTGTCTGATTTCTCTCTGATAAAGTTGACCCAGGTAAATCTGGAGAAATCATCCACAACAACATAGGCATACCTCTTTCCTCCAAGGCTTTCAACTTGCATGGGCCCCATCAAGTCCATGTGAAGTAGTTCCAGCACCCTGGAAGTGGTCTGATGTTGAAGCTTCTGGTGGGACATCTTGACTTGCTTTCCAATCTGACATTCACCACAGATTCTGCCTTCTTCTATTTTCAGATTGGGAATGCCTCTAACAGCACCTTTGTCAATGATTTTCTTCATGCCTCTTAAGTGCAGATGTCCAAATCTTTGATGCCATATTTTGACTTCATCTTCTTTGGAGGATAGACATGTGGAGGAGTAACTGGTTTCTTGAGGTGTCCATAGGTAACAGTTGTCCTTTGATCTGCTGCCCTTCATTAGAACTTCACTCTTCTCATTTGTCACCAAGCATTCTGACTTTGTGAAGTTTACATTGAATCCTTCATCACACAACTGACTGATGCTGATCAAGTTTGTAGTCAGTCCCTTCACCAGCAGTACTTTGTTCAGACTAGGAAGTCCATCATGGACTAGCTTTCCCATTCCAGTGATCTTTCCTTTAGAGCCATCTCCAAATGTCACATAGCTAGTGGAGCAGGGTTCAATGTTCACCAGGAATTCTTTAACTCCTGTCATGTGTCTGGAACAGCCGCTATCTAGGTACCAATCTTCCTTAGCTGATGCTCTAAGTGAAGTATGAACAACAAGACTGACAATCTTGTGTTTTGGAACCCACATCATCTTCCTTCTGCTGCTGCTACTTTGAGTTCCATGATGTGGATGGCCATGTAGATGATAGCAAAAGGGCTTTATGTGACCATACTTGCCACAGTAGTGACACCTCCACTTCTTTCTTTTACTCTTTTTCTGCTGCGTTCCATGATGTCGAGACCGATGTTGTGACATCGTGGCTCCAGTGCTGTTTTTGGCAGGAACAAATTCTGTCATGGTTATTCTGCCAGCAGATTTATGATTAAACCCAAGTCCTCTCTGGTTTCCAACATTCTTCCCAAGCTGTAGCACCTCATCAAGCATATCTGAGCCTTTATTCAGCATCTTTATTGATTTTGTCATGTTTTCCAGTTTAGAGTTCAGAAAACCAACTTCTCCTTTAAGCTCAGAGATCTCCTCTTCATGTGCCTCCTTCTCAGCCTCCAGATTTGCAATGACCTTCTTCAGTTGTGCTTCTTGCTGAAGAATCTTCTCACTTTTGATGCATAGTTTTCTATAGGATATAGCAAGCTCATCAAAAGTGATTTCAATATCACTTGAATCTTCATCAGATTCAAATCTCCCAGTGAGTGCATTCACATCTCTGTCAGAATCACTTTCTTGTTCACTCTCTGTATCATCAGACCGACATACAGAAAGTCCTTTCCTCTGCTTCTTGAGATGGGTGGGACATTCAGCTTTGATGTGCCCATAGCCTTCACACCCATGGCATTGAATTTCTTTGCTGTGACTGGGCTTTTCATCTGACTTTTTGTGGTGTTCACTACCTTTCCTGATGTCGAAAGGGATGTTTCGGACATGTGGTTTCTGCCTCCTGTCCATTCTGTTCAGCACTTTGTTGAACTGTTTTCCAAGAAGCACAACTGCGTTAGTCAGACCTTCATCAGTATCCAGGTCATACTCATCTTCTTCTCCTTCATCATTGGATACAAACGCCAGGTTCTTGCTCTTCTTTTCAGTCCTATCTGAGAGTCCTAGCTCAAAGGTTTGAAGGGAACCAATGAGTTCATCTACTCTCATGTTGCAAATGTCTTGGGCCTCCTCTATTGCAGTGACTTTCATGTCAAATCTCTTAGGCAAAGATCTGAGGATCTTTCTCACCAGCTTTTCATCTGTCATCCTTTCTCCCAAGGCAGTGCAAGCATTGGCAATTTCAAGAATGTTCATGTGGAAGTCATGAATACACTCTTCCTCCTTCATCTTCAGATTTTCGAATTTTGTAGCCAATAGTTGCAATCTGGACATCTTCACTTTGGAGGTTCCTTCATGAGTGGTTTTCAGGATCTCCCATGCATCCTTGGCCACTGTGCATGTGTTGATCAGTCTGAAGATATTCTTGTCAACTCCATTGAATAGGGCATTCAAGGCTTTGGAGTTTCCAAGTGCCAATTCGTCTTCTTCTTTTGTCCAGTCTTCTTCTGGCTTCAATTCATTAGTGGGCTTTCCTTCTGTGTCCAGCATCTTGGGATGTTCCCAGCCTTTGATGACAGCTTTCCAGGTTCTGCTATCCAGTGATTTGAGGAAGGCCACCATCCTTGCTTTCCAGTATTCATAGTTGGTTCCATCCAGAATTGGTGGTCTATTCACTGGTCCTCCTTCTTTCTCCATGTTCATCAGAATTTATCTCCCTAGATCTCACTCAGTGATTTAGAGTGCCCGCTCTGATACCAATTGAAATTCTGATACCGATGACAGATGTCGTACCGGATGTCACGACATCACGCTTCAGACCATGCAGATTATATTTGACAGTATGAACAGATTAAACAAGTAAATAACACAAGAGAATTGTTAACCCAGTTCGGTGCAACGTCACCTACATCTGGGGGCTACCAAGCCAGGGAGGAAATCCACTAAAATAGTGTTAGTTCGAAGATCTAACAGCCACTGTTTACAACCTTCTCACCTAACCACTACCCATGCAACCTCTACCTAAGAGCCACTCTTAGATATGAGAACCCCTCTCACTCCCTCTCAATCACTCTCCCGTGTTTACAAATAAATCAAAGACACACCAGAGATTGCTCTCTGAACAATATAGAGATCAACTCTACACACTCAGGTCCAACACTTGATGTTAGGGTAACATCAAGGTGGCTCACAAAACACTCAAGTCCCAAAACTCACAAAATAACTCTTCAATCTCGGACTTGGTAGAAACCTCGTGCAGCCTTCATGTTTATATAGCAGTGTGCGTATCTGGGCTGCAACAACTTGCGCTGGATAAGATCTATCATTCTCCTGAAGAATCTGCACTTAAAGATCTAAAAGATAAAGTTTGATCTTTTAGTTTTTATCTTTAATCTTTAATCCCTGAACGAACTATTCAAGTTTGTAATTCGAACTTTAATTATCTTTTAATTCGTTCCTAAAGATAGATCGCCTAATCTGTTGCTGACTGCACATTAATCTGTTACGGGTATAACAGATTTATGTGTCCAGTATTTTCGGGCAGGATGTCCTGGACATTGTATCCGACATCGTGGATCCTGCAGCTTCAATTCTTCATTTGACATTTTATCTTGCCTTGTGCATTGTGCAGCCCGATCTGATTCCTTGACATAATGTTAGACATCATGTGCAGCAACTCCAGCTTTCCTTCATTGTCTAAGTGCTTATGTTTTAACAAAATTTTAGCCAATCTTTTAAAACTCAGTAAAGCTAAGCACTAACACTAAGGTTTGATACTCTTTTTATTGTTGTTGCTCCTTTGCATGTTTAAGGCTTTGAGCCACTTTGATTCCTTATAAGGTCCCAGATTATCCTCTCTATTTTCTTTTACTAATATTTTATTTAATTTTATAACATTGCATCCTTTTTAGCACTGCATCTTTAAAGTAGTTTAATGGATTATGCTTGTAAAAATCTCTTCCACTTGATCTGGCTTCAAGATTAAGAACATTCTCTCTGCTGGAAGGAAACTCTGAACGTCCTCCATCTTTACAGTTGTTTTGCCTATCTATTTTTCCCCCCGACTTCTTAACTTGTTCTTCATAACCGTAAACTTGCTACTATAATTCATATTTATAGAAAAAAATAATTTCATGCTTATGTTGATCATATATGATAAATAATGAGTTCATCCCTTTAATCTGCAATGCAGATTTAGATAATTTTAGTAGAGCTGAAGAAATTTTCTAAAATATAGTACAAACTAATAAGTTTGGTCTATCATTAAAGTAGCAATCTTAATGTCATCCATATTTTGTTGTCCTGATTTTTTTTTGTTGTCTGGAAATTATAAAATGCTAAAGAAAAGCATATACTATTAGTTTGTCTCTCTTATCATCTAAACAATTTTGATTTTTGAAATTGTGATACTTGTTTATTTGGCAAGTTGGCTCAAGATCTGAGGCAAATGAATAAGTCTGGTGCAAAAGTGAAGAGGGTTGTTTCTTGTATAACTTTTAAGTTGTTGTTCATGTATATTTCTTTGTTGACTTGTGATATTTAATTAATTGAACTCTGATTGTTTTTAAATTTACTGTAACATACAGACTTGCCAGGGTGATTGCACTTGTCCTTCATTTTTTTTTCTCAAAGGTTCCACTTTTACAAGGGAAGCTTCTTTATATCTACAATTAGACATGCATATGGACTTTTGATTAATTTCTACTGGTTTCCTTCAGATTTCAAAGCAATATGAGCTTGACTTTTAGAGATTAAGGAAAGACAAGATTTAGAAGCTAAAAATGAGTAAAAAAATTGAGCTGACATTAGAGGTATTCTGATAGTATTTTGGCTCTAATATTTCTATCGGTAGGGAATCATGATACAATCCCAAGTATTATTAAAAATTTCTTGGTAGTACTTTTTCAAATCATGTTTTGTACTGCATATGTTTTGTACCTATTCCAAGTACATAAACAACTTATATAGGTTTTTTTTCCATATGCATACCTTTTTAATATAATATATTCCTAAAATACACTACTTTAGCAAAAATTTCCTAAACTGCACCACTTTGATGGAAAGCTAAGGAAGTCAGGTTTGGCCACCCCGACTTTCGTACATTGATTTCTTTTTTAATTTAAATTATTAAAATAATATAAATATTATACTATATAAATATATTTTAATTGGTTTTAAAAATTCTTTTTAATTAAATTAATTTTTATAATTTTTTTGTAAATTTTTTAAAGAGATATATACAAATAAAGAAAAATGTAAAAATTGGAGAAAATTATAGTATAATTTTTTAATTACGATGTATTTTTTTAGTTATATTTATGTGTCATTGATGTTTTTGTTTTGTTATGTTCGTTAATTAAAAAATAAGAAAATTAGTTAGTATTATTAAAAAAAATTAAAAAAACAACAGTGGAAAAAATAATTGATACATCTTTCTTATACAATAGACATAAAATTTAAAAGTGTGGTAACTGAGATGATAGCCGATAATAACGAAAAATATTAAAAAATACAATTGCAATGCAAATATGACAAAACTAATGATAATATGAAATATGTTGTGCAAGAGACATGTCTTCTTCTATTTCGGTTACTGGTTTGTTAAAAATAGTCAAAATTTCTATTGGATAGAATCGTTTCCAGTAGTTGGATTGTACTAACACCTTTAGCACGTCTTCGTCATTTTTCAATTCTGTTATTTCATATTCGATTAAATTTTCTGAATACTTAGCATGACCTGGTTGTCGAAAAAACATTCGTTTGATCAATTGTGATTCGTGAATTCCATAAAGGGAATCCTCATATGTGCTACTTGCTTGATTAAATCCTTGAGTTTGTCCATGCTACATCCTGAAGGAATGCCAAATCTTATTGGATTTGCTCCAATGAAGGAGTAATCCAAAAACCCACCTTGGCGTGGTATGTTCTACTTCCCGTTGTAATACATAATCGCATAATGAATAGGAGTAATAATGGATTGAAGCAGGTTGAGTATATCATCCGGTGTTCTATTGATGGTACATAATAATTCTATAGGGCCAATACACGAGTATTGCTCATTGCACATTAACATTGTGTAAATATCATCATCATTTTTCAATTGTAGAGATTGAAAAAAATATTGTTGACCTACATCTATGAATGATTGTCGGTAGTAGATTTCATCCACTAATTGATCGTTGGTTAGTTGAAGGGTGTTGTGCATTCTACTCTTGAGTGTATCAAAAGAATGGTCATTAGGAACTTGCATTGGTGTTAGAGTGGGACTTTGAAAATAAATACCAGTTTGGTTGTGAGTGACTGGTCCATTTGGAAAAATGAAGGCTAATTTCAAGTTAGCACTGGATTGGCTACTTGTTCCTCCCAAAAATGACATAGTAATAAGATTGAATTTGGTTTATGAAGGTATGTTGTGTGAAATTGTGTGTTTGTATTAAGGATGTTTTGTGTTATTTATAGTTGTATGAGCATTTGGCCCCGTTGATGTGTTCATAATGTTATAATTGTGTTCCTGCTAAAGGCTTCTCTGGAATCTAATGTTTCTTTCTCCCTGATAACTGATGCAGCAGATGTCTATTATAATTTTCAGAGTGAAAAAAGAGATTGAGATCTCCATTTCATGTCAATTTTGCTGGTGAGACATTTAATTTTTTAGAGATGTGTGCAAATTGTGGAGTGTTGTCAATTTGGACTGTGATTTTTCTCTTGTAATTAATGTAGCAGACGTCTATTATAATTTTTTGAGTGAAAAAAGAGATTATGAGTTGTCCATTTCATGTTAGTTTTGTTGCTGAGACATTTAATTTCTAGAGATGTGTGCAAATTGCAGAGTGTTGTCAATTTGGACTGATTTTTCCTTTGTAATTAATGCTGCACATGTCCATTATAATTTTCAGAGTGAAAAAAGAGATTATGAGTTGTTCATTTCATGTCAGTTTTTCTTGTGAGACATTTAATTTTTAGAGACGTGTGCAAATTGCAGAGTGTTGTCAATTTGGACTGTGATTTTTCCCTTGTTAATAATGCCACAAATGTCCATTATAATTTTCAGAGTGAAAAAAGAGATTATGAGTAGTTCATTTTATGTTAGTTTTGCTGGTGAGACATTTAATTTTTTGAAACAGTGTAGTGTAAATTGCAAAGTGTTGTGAATTTTGACATTTATGTTACCATGCCACCTATTGCAGTAGAAGTAGGTAAACTGAAAATTGCTAACTTAAATTTAAACAAAACATTTATTTCATTACGTAAAGTGGTCACTGAATATGAACATAAGATACTATATGAAAACCTCAAAGCATAAATAACTAAGACATGAATCATCCGTAGATTACTAATCCCGTTTGAATATTGTTTCATGGGATGGAGACATGTTACTTCCTTCGGGCCTAGAAGAGGAGTCAAGATCACTACCATAGTTTTTGACCCAACAAGTCTCTTATTCATCTGATAAGTCCTCAAGATTGGAGGTTGAGCCATGCTGGTGGCTTGGTGGGTTATTATTGTCACATATTATGGCAAATAATTTCACAAATGGTAGTGATGGGTTGTTGTAAAAAATGTTGAACATTTGTCAAACATCAACATCATCTCGCATAATAAAAGATGTGTACATATAACGTTGTCCTGACTCAAATATAGGGCACCGAAAGTGGAGATGTTGGATATGTTACTATGGTTCAATGTTTAGTTTTAGGTGAACAAGTTCAAGCAATTGTGTAAATGTTATGACCTTGTTGACCATGAAAGTTTTTGTGTTATTACTAACGAAGGTGGTGCCCTCATTAGTGTTGGAGATTTGGCTGTTGTAGTAAACACAAACATATGGAGTTAGGTGACACATTGTGGTCGGGATTGAGATGAAAATTTGAAAGTGCTATGAATGTCTTTAGTTGCAGTGGTATTTATAGCATATTTGCAAGGGTCTACAATGTGCAAATTACAGTGTGTTGCTGGTGAGACATTTAATTTTTTAGAGATGTATGCAAATTGCAGAGTATTATCAATTTGGACTGTGATTTATCCTTGGTAACTGATGCAACAGATGTTCATTATAATTTTCAGAGTGAAAAAAGAAATTCTGAGTTGTCCATCTCATGTCAGTTTTGTTGATGAGACATTTAATTTTTTAGAGACGTTTGCAAATTGCAAAGTGTGTCACGAATATATATTTTTGGGATTCTTTGACGTTCAAACTATGGAAAAAGTGTGTCATGAATATCATTAATATGTTGGACATAATTTTAAATATATGCAGAACATGGACATTTAAGCATAGTTGCAAGGATCCAAAGCATAGTTTTTTCAATTTTGTGCTCCTATTTGGAGGTGGTTGTTCATGAACTGGTGCACGATATTTTTTTTTTGGATTCTTTGACACTCAAACTATGGAAAAAGTGTGTCACGACTACCATTAATGTGTTGGACATAATTTTTAAAAAATGCAGAACATGGGCACTTAAGCATAGTTGCAAGGGTCCAAATCATAGTTTTTTCAATTTTGTATTTCTCTTTGGAGGTGGTTGTTCATGGAATTGGTGCATGATATATATTTTTTTGGATTCTTTGACGTTCAAAATATGGAAAAAATGTGTCATGAATATCATTAATTTGTTGGACATAATTTTAAAAAATGCAGAACATGGACACTTAAGCATTGTTGTAAGGGTCCAAGTCATAGTTTTTTCAATTTTGTGCTTCTATTTTGAGGTTGTTGTCCATGGAACTTGTGCACGATATATTTTTTTGGATTCTTTGATGTTCAAAATATGAAAAGTGTGTCACGAATATCATTAATGTGTTGGACATAATTTAAAAAAATGCAGAACATAGGCAATTAAGCATAGTTGTAAGGGTTCAAATCATAGTTTTTTTTTTATTTTATGCTTCTATTTTGAGGTGGTTGTCCATGGAATTGGTGTACAATATTTTCTTTTTTGGATTCTTTGACGTTCAAAATATGGAAAAAGTGTGTCACGAATATCATTAATGTGTTGGACATAATTTTAATAAAATGCAGAACATGGACACTTAAGCATAGTTGCAAGGGTCCAAATGATAGTTTTTTCGATTTTGTGCTTCTATTTTGAGATGGTTGTCTATGGAACTGGTGCATGATATATTTTTTTTTATTCTTTGCGTTCAAACTATGAAAAAAGTTTGTGACAAATATCATTAATATGTTGGACATAATTTTAAAAAAATGCAGAGCATGGACTCTTAAGCATAGTTGCAAGGGTCCAAATCATAAATTTTTTTTTTATTTTGTGCTTCTATTTTGAGGTGGTTGTCCATGGAATTGGTGCACAATATATTTTTTTTGGATTCTTTAATGTTCAAACTATGGAAAAAGTGTGTCACAAATATGATTAATGTGTTGCACATAATTTTAAAAAAAATGCAGAAATGGACACTTAAGCATAGTTGCAAGGGTCCAAATCATAGTTTTTTCGATTTTGTGTTTCTATTTTGAGGTGATTGTCCATGGAACTGGTGCATGATATATTTGTTTTTGGATTCTTTGACGTTCAAACTATGAAAAAGTGTGTCAAATATATCATTAATGTGTTGGACATAATTTTTTTAAAAATATAGAACACGGGCACTTAAGCATAGTTGCAAGGGTCCAAATCATACTTTTTTTATTTTTAATTTTTACTCTTAATTTGAGGTCTTGCTTGATGAAACCATTATAGGGCTACTTAAACGTATTTGATCCCATTATCACAACATTTTATACTTCAATGACCAAGACGATGACCAGTCCCATAGGGCGGTGGACGTTGATTACGTCGCAGATTTCTTTTTTCCTGTGACTGGTTCTCGCACGTCATGATGATGTTGTTGTTCTATGTTAGTATATTCAATGTGGTTTCCTGCAGCTGAAGAACTTTGTCCTTGTTCTCCAAATGAATGTGGTGCATCGAACTGTTGTAAAGAAGCTAAATATAATGCAATAGAATTTGGTGTATTCAAATCGATGCCAAATAAATTGGTCATCTGTTCATGGCTGGTTGCGCTGACTGACTCGCCAGTCTGGCCAAAAGTTTGATGAACATGTGAAGGAGTACAATACATTGATTGAGGATGTGGAATTTCAAAATGTGTTTTTTCAACACTTGTCCCTGCAACATTATGGGTAATTGTTATGCGTGGATCATTTAGTTGTTGTGCAACACACAAGAACAAAATAGTATTTTTCCTATACCATTCCATGTACGCTGGTGTATGTGTCACTATTCCTTCAACCCATTGCCCAGTTAAAACATCATTGTGTTTTTTTTTTCAGATATTAATCCACTCTGCATGATATTCCATCCAATCACTGTAATGATTGCCTCACATGTCAATTTGGTGAAGTCGATCAAGATTCATGGGATCAACAGGGATATCTTGTTGTAGTCCAAATTGTAGCTTGACTCGATTTGTTTGATGCCTTTCCACAATCAGAATATGAATAATTGCAATACATGCATACCAAATCTCCATGTTTCTGTATGCATGTCTCGATAGGTGTTCTTCAAATCCTCTATATGGGACCCAAGAAAATTGAAATATATGTTAACAATGCAACATTAGTAAATGTTAATATGTACATATTGATGATGTAGTTCATGATAGTATTATACCTCATGGCTTTCCATGTGGTCTATACGAGATCTATATCTGACCAAGTCACCATGAGGTGTGACCCTATATTCTAATCTACCACCACTCCATCTGAAATGTAAAACATACAAAACCAGTATTCATTGTAATGTTATAATGCGTGTCATTGAAATAAAAAATTTAGATTTCGCTATATGTAAATAACCTTTTAGCCAGTGGATAAGTTGTTTCAGGTCGTGGGACTCTTGGTGCAAAAAAAGACATGCGATACCAAGCCCATGACTGTAATAGTATGGCACAACCACCCATAACTTTACCAACCTTCAATGATGCTCGACATAGTTCTCTATACAGGTTTGCTAAACAAGCCGAACCCCAACTATATTTTTTTATGTTGTTCAAATCACGTAATAGGTTCAAATACATTAGATGAACTCTATTTCCAGATTTATCAGGAATTAAAGCACCGCCAATCATGTACATTATGTAAGCTCTACACTTGTATTGTAGTTGGTGTATTGTTGGTTCTTAAGGCAATGGTGCACGCAAGATGCTTAACAACCATGTCAGCTTTAGTGCAGCTCCTTTACGTGCATTTTTGGGAGGGACTTCCCCTAGTAACTCGTCGCATAACTCATCCCAATGTAAGAAGCTAGGTCCAGCCACAACACGACCATCCACTCTAATGCCTAGATGTAGTGCAACATCTTCGAGTGTGATGGTGCACTCACCCCATGGTAGGTGAAAGGTGCGTGTTTCAAGCCTCCATCGTTCAACCAATGTAGTGATCAATGTAGGATCAATTTGACACTGTTTGATTAGGGCAATATGTTGGAACCTGGTAGATGATAATAATGGTATAATTTGTGGTTATGGTTTAGGTATTGTATGGTAATAGGAAGTAATTAAGTTGTTAATCATAGTATGTGAATGATGAACGTGTTGATGACGCAATAGAGGTTTATGAGCCATGACAACGATGTCAAATGGTAAACCGAGTACAAATGATATAAAATTAGAAAGTCGGGTGATGCAAATGTGGTATTGACATGCACCTCTCATCTATTTACCATATAAATTGTGTTGAGATTCCAAAGCACAAATACACTTTATCTCATTGTAAGGCCTCGAGATTCCAAAGCACATTTATAATTTATCTCATTGTAAGGCCTCGAGATTCGAAGGCACGTTAACACGACTCTACTAGTGTCACACATCGAGATTCTAATTCACGTGAACCATGGACCCGTGATTGATTGTATATATAAATGTACCATATCACCAGACTTTGCACAGTTGTGTCAAATCAAATTGTATGAATAAATAGAGAGAGCAAGCAATGAGGTCATATCCAATTTGTGCATACGTTTATATCAATGGTGACAAGACAAAATCGTTACTATTGAATCAATGGAGTAGAAGCTGCATAATTCCCTGAAATTAGAATGTGTGGTGTTGCACACTGTTCACTCACATATGTATATTTACCACATTAACGTGGTTCTCAACAATCCGCATGGGCTCGAAATTACACTTTATCTCATTGTAAGGCCTCAAGATTCCAAAGCACATTTATAATTTGTCTCATTGTAAGGCCTCAAGATTCGAAAGCACGTTAACACGATTGTGTTAGTGTCACGCATCGAGATTCTAATTCATTTGAACCATGGACCCCTCATTGATTGTATATATAAATGCACCATATCACCAAAGACTTTGCATAGTTGCGTCAAATCAAATTGTGAGAGCAAATAGAGACAGCAAGCAAAATGAGGTCAGAGCCAATTTGTGCATACGCTTATATCAATGGTGAAATCATTCAAAGTTCAAGTGCAAATGCAATTTTCAGAGGTGACAAGACAAAATCGTTACTCTTGAATCCAAAAATGATGTTGCCAAACATAATCACCGCAATACAGTCATCAATTACAGATAATAATGTTACGCTTATAATTACTGCACTTTGGTATCGTTGTCTTGTATATGAATTCAATGGTCAAGTTCAATATACGGCAATTCAAATTATTGACGAAGAAGGTGTTTTGTGCATGTTTCATACATTTGTCAATATGACAAGTGTAATATGTATGAAACTTAAAGTTGATTTTCATAATTCATTATCACCTACTCAAGTTAATGACCTAAGTTGGGCCGACATGGAGCAGAAGCTGGACAATTCCCTGAAATTAGAATGAATAATTTAACATATTTTGTTGTTGTATTGCGTTTAAGTTTTTCTCAATCTTTATTATGTAGTTGTAGTTGTTGCATGATTTGAAGTTGTTATTTTCAATTTACTTCAGTAATAATAGCCTACACATGCATAATTTCAGAGATGCGAAACAATGTCGTACCTAACCCTCACATGCACTGACAACCCCATTAATGCGTGGTGTTGCACACTATTCACTCACATGCGTACGTTTACCCCATTAACGTGGTTCTCAACAATCCACGTGAGCTCGGTGCGCGATGCAGAACACTGCGGTCAACACTCATGATGCAACGACCAGTTTGTCATGTACATTAATGTGTGGGGTTGCACACTGTTCACTCACATGCGTACACTGTTCTGCAGCTGCACAATATTTACTCACATGCACTGAATATCCTACTTATGTTTCTCACCTAACTTTGCCACCTATCCTTCCCACCTAACTCTCCTACCTAACTTTTCCACCTATCCCTCCTACCTAACCCTCCCACCTAACCCTCATAACTAACTTTGCCACCTAACCTTCCAATCTAACTCTCCTACCTAACTTTGCCACCTAACTCTCGTACTAAACTTTCTCAACCTATATATAATCTCACCATTTGACAACATATCACATATAATAACATTCTCACAAAACAAAACTCGATTTGTAACTCTCACAGTATTTCCACTCATATCCCACAAGCACCACCATGGCTCCACCTAAAGAAATTGCGATCGTCATTTATCACAATGGTCACATAGCAACCAAGTTCAAGGATCGATGCACACATGTGCGAACCCAATATTTATTTACGTCTGTCGTTCTATTACGTTAACACAATTGATTCAGAAAATTAGCAACCATCTCCCTACTCGAGCAACTGAAAAAGTAGCTCAATTGTTATTTCGTGTCCCTATTTCATTTCATTAGGGTCTGACACGTTATATTTCAACACAACTACTCGATAATGACGATCTCAGAGGCGCGATGGAAACAATTCTCCAGAATTCACAATTGAATTCTGCTAAATTCTATGCTATTACTGACCTTATTCCTTAACCACAACCATCATCTCCATAACCGTCATGTCCACAAATACAACTACCGCCTCCACAACAATTACTGTACAACAACTTGGACCTCAATGATCTAGTCTCTTCATAAACAATATTGAAACACAAGATTCCTTTGACGTTTATACTTCATACACACAGCTATTATCCAAAAATGATTTTTTTTATGTCCAACAAACCTCCTTTGACAAACAAAACCATCCTTCATCCCCTTTTACATCACTCTCACAACAACTACAAACACAAACATCAAACCGAAATGAACATCCCATCGCTAATAAAGATTTCATTATATGATTTCATGAGGAAAACATGGATGATTTTAGTGACGATGAGGATCAACAGTTCTTTGATCACATCAATCACCAAAGCGATGACCAAAGTGATGACCAAAGCGATGGCGATGGTGTTGGCAGACCAACAACACCTCTGTCACCTCCGTTGTGTGGAAGCAATGACTTCCAAGATTATTTTGATGATGCCAAAGAATCAAGAGTTAAGCAAGTGCCAAAGAATCAAGAGTCAAAAAGCTTCAAGAATCAAGTTTCAAAGAATCAAGATTCAAGAACAATCAAGTTTCAAGATTCAAGATTAAAAAACAATCAAGTTTCAAGAATCAAGATTCAAGAACAATCAAGATCAAGATTCAAGAATCAAGAGAAGACTCAATCTAGATAAGTACTAAAAAAGTTTTTCAAAACATTGAGTAGCACAAGATTTTTTCACAAAATCTTTTACCAAAGAGTTTTACTCTCTGGTAATCGATTACCAAAATGTAGTAATTGATTACCAGTGGCCAACATTGTTTTTCAAATTGATTTACAAAGCTGTAATCGATTACCATGAGCATATAATCGATTACCAATGTTTTAAAACGTTAAATTTCAAATTTACAGAGTCACAACTAGTGATAAAACATTTTCAAATCATTTTAAACTTGTGTAATCGATTACACAATACTTGTAATTGATTACCAGAGTTTCTAAACGTTTTGATTTTCAAATTTAAACATGAAGAGTCACATCTGTTGATGTGTAATCGATTACACTATGATGGTAATCGATTACCAGTGACTGATTTTGAAAAATAAATTACCAAAAGTCACAATTCTTAAGGTGACTTGTTTTTGAAGATTTTTCAAAAGTCACAACCTTTAAGTGACTAGTTTTCAAAAGAGTCACAACTTTTAAAGTGACTTGTTTTTCAAAAAAGTCACAACTTTTAAAGTGACAAGTTTTAAAGACATTGCCAAGAGTCACAAACTTTAACTTGAATCATCAAATGATTATAAATATGTGACCATGACATGAATTTCAAATACACTGAAAAGAGTGATTCCTTTGATGATTAACAAATTTCTTTCATAGATTTTTTGTTCAATACTTTCTCTTCCAAGAAAAGTGCATTGTTCAAAAACTTGTGCTACTCTTCTTCTTCATTCACTTCTTTCTCTTGTCAAAAGATTCAAAGGACTAACCGCCTGAGAATTATTTTGTTTCTTCCCTTCTTCTTCTTGACAAAAGATTTCAAAGGACTAACCGCCTGAGATATCTTCTATTTCTTACAAAAGATTTCAAAGGACTAACCTCCTGAGATATCTTTTTCCCTTTCCCTTTATACAAAAGATTTCAAAGGACTAACCGCCTGAGATATCTTCTATTTCTTACAAAAGATTTCAAAGGACTAACCTCCTGAGATATCTTTTTCCCTTTCCCTTTATACAAAAGATTTCAAAGGACTAACCGCCTGAGATATCTTTTGTATCCCCCTCACAGAGAATTCAAGGGACTAACCGCCTAAGAATTCTTTGTCCTAACACATTGGAGGGTACATCCTTTGTAGTACAAGTAGAGGGTACATCTACTTGGGTTGTTATACTAAGAACAAGAGATGGTACATCTCTTGTGGATCAGTTCAAGTGGAGGGTACATCCATTTGGTTGTTCAAAGAGAACAAGGGAGGGTACATCCCTTGTGGATCTTTGGCTTGTAAAGGATTATACAAGGTTGAAAGAAATCTCAAGAACCGTTGGTTGCTTGGGGACTGGATGTAGGCACGGGTTGTTGCTGAACTAGTATAAATCTTGTGTTTGTCTTCTTCTTCCCTACACTCTTTAATTTCCGCTGTGTACTTTTAATTGCCGCTTTTACTTTTGGTTAAGTTATTGTTTCTGTTCTTTACTTTCTTAACTTAGTAGTAAAAGCCTAGTTAAATCTAGTAACATTAAGAAGGATAAATTTTTTAATTAGTCAAAACACATTAATAATTAATTAAACCCCCCCTTCTTAATTATTCCGAGGCCACTTGATCAACACGTTGTAATATCACCAACCTAGGTGTCCAATAGACTTGAACCTTAACCACCTACTACACTACATTGATCGACACCATTTCGTTTAGCAACAACATAATGTACAACCACCAATCGGTGCACTCAAGGTTGGCATGACCTTCGATGAAAAAACACAATGTATTCGAGTAGTCAAAGAATACAACATTAGAAATCATTTTGATTGTAGAAAAATTTATTCTGACCAGAGAAGGCTAAACTTCATGTGTAAATCACATGAAAAAGGTTGTACATGAAACTTAAGCGCATGCAATTCAGAGAGGCATAAGAAATGGATTATCAAGAGTACCAGAGGTCATCACACTTGTCTTGCGCCAATGCTCAGACAAGATCATTGGCAACTCGACAAACACGTTATTGCACAGATCATCCAACCAATTGTCAAAATAAACCCAACCGTCTCCATCAAGACGTTGATTATAGAGATCAAAACGTTCATGAATTATATCCCATCCTACAAAAAGACATGGTTAGCAAAACAAAGAGCGTTGAAGATATTCATGGAAACTAGGAAGAATCATATGCCAAGTTGCCAAAACTTTTAGAAGCTTTGCAATGTTGTGTTCCTGGGACTATGGTCGCTACTCAAACAGAATCCGTGTTTGAGGGAGGAGAAATCATACCGGGCAAAAGAATGCTTAAACGTGTCTTTTGGTCATTTGGTCCATGCATTAATTGGTTTGCATATTGTAAACTCATAGTACAAGTAGATGGTACATGGCTTTATGGGAAGTATACTGACACATTATTGATAGCTACAACACAAGATGGAGCTAACCATATCTTCCCGATTGCCTATGCCATTGTAAAAGGGGAGACAACTTCAGCTTGGGGTTTTTTTTTTATTTAAAGAATTTGAGAAGACATGTTACTTCGCAAATTAACATTTCTCTCATTTCAGATAGACACCCCTCGATTGTAACTACCTACAACAACCCAAGTAACTCATGGGTTCAGGACACATCCTATTTCTTCTGCCTGTGCCACATTGCACAAAATTTTCTTTGTGGTAACTCAAACAATAAACATTTAAAGAAACCATTCATGCTGGTTGGTGAGAATCTATTTTATTTATTCATTAAAATTTACTTTCAATAAAATTTCATAACGTAATAGATTGATTGAATATTTACAGGTTACGCATACACGGAGAAGATACACCGGCGACATCTCGGGGATATTCATGCGAATAAGCCAAGTGCAGCTGAATGGCTTGATTAGTTACCCAAAAAAATTGGGTATAATGCTTCAATGAGGGGAAACGTTGGGGACATATGACTACAAATTTGTCTGAGTATGTTAATTCCATGTTAAAAAACACAAGACATTTCCAGTGTCATCGTTGGTTGAGGAGACGTACTTCAAGACCGCATGACTCTTTGCTATCAGAGGCCGACAATCTCAAGCAATGATCAACTTTGGATCACAGTATTCTGAAGTCATCTTTGAGGCAATGAATAGCAGTAAACAAGAATCAAATATGCACATTGTAAACGAATTCAACAGACACAACGAAACATTTATTGTAGCAAAGTCCCAATCCCCACTTCAAGCACCCAAACCACCTGGAAGGTTTAGAGTAATGTTACAATCTCAAAAGTGTGATTGTGGTGAATATCATGCTAAACACTTACCGTGTTCTCACATCATGGTTGCCTGTAAATCCATCAATGTTGATCCCATGAACTATATGTCGCCGCTATTCACTTTGCAACACATTTTGCATGTCTATGACATCTCCTTTGGTTTACTGCCACAAGAATTAATGTGGCAAGAATAGGAAGGAGATCAGTGGGGTCCTGATCCAAGGAGAAAAAGGACCGCAAAGGGTCGTCCGGTTTCAACTCGCATTCCTACTGAGATGGACGAAGATGAAAATGAATGGCAAAATAAAAAAAAAATGTGGAATTTGCCGGCAACATGGCCATAAGAGAAACCAATTGTCCCAACATGTCTTCATCTTAAGTTTTTCCTTACCCAAACGTAATTGTTTAAGTAATTTATTTATAATGTAGTATAATGTTCTTCTATAAATAAATTGTTAAACAAAAAGTATTATCATTTTTAAAAAAATCTATTGACATAAACAAACAAATTATATATAGTAACATAATAATATTAAAAGTTTTAATTTTTTACTAAAGCAAATATATTATTAGACAAAATTCATATTTAAAAAAATGTTCACCTACAAAATGTCTTATATAAATTAAATAATACAAGATAAGTAATTATATAATAATATTATTTTCTTATAAAAAATTATTTTAATAAAAAAAGTATTTTTAAAATCAATGAAAAATATATTTATATAATATAATATTTGTATTGTTTTAATAATTTAAATTTAAACAAAAATTTAAACATATACATTAATTTTTTAAAAAAGAGGCCCGTACGAAAGTCGGGGTGGCCAAACCCGACTTCCTAGTGAACATAGAAATGTGGTGTACATTGGGAAATTTTTGACAAACTTGTGTAATTCGGGAAAAGTTAGGAGAGAGAAGGTGTAGTTTGGGAAATTTTGCACTTATATACCTCTTCAATTTTATCTTATAGCAATAGGCACAAGGATAGCAAGGATGGAAATGATGAAGGGAATATCCCATGATTATCTCACCCTAAAGTGGTAATAATCATTATTTCCTCTTGTAACACCATGATGTTTGTGCTACCCTGTGACTCTAAACACAAATTAGAGTTTATCAACTATATGTTGAGAAATTTTAAGTGTTGTATTCAAGATATTGATTATTACTTTACTAGCAAACTCTTACTTCTACTCGTAGTTGAAGCAATTCCTATTTTCTCATTTGTGTTTTAGTACTATAATGCGGTTATCATGTTAGTTACTGGTGAAAATGGTCAGCTTGTGTTCTGATTAGTAAATACTTATTTTCTGACATGTACATTACCATATATCATTTCATTGTCATATAATAAAATAGAATTAGAAAAAAAAAAGCACAAAGGAAGGACAAATGAGGTGAAGTGTAGTATAAAATGACTACAATGGTCAGATCACTATAATTTCTTTTTGATGGTTCAGGAGTGGGATTTATTAGCTATCATATATGAATGCCGCTATACATTTTTTTTAAAAAAAATGAATTTTTACATAGGTTCTTATGAAAACCGATGTAAAAAGTGAACTTACTACATCAGTTTGATACAAAACCAATGTAGAAAATGCATGCTTTTCTTAACATCAGTTTCCTTAAAAACTGTCGTGGAAATATAGTTTCAACATCAGTTTTAAAACCCTTCATCGAAGCCTTTGAGTTTCAACGAAGGCGATTTAAACATCGGTTAAAAACCGTCATTGAAGGTCTTCCTGAATTGTCATCGTTGTAAGGCTTTTTTGTAGTGATGCTAATCATGCAAAGGCTGCTTCACACAAAAGATTAATTACTTTCATGAGTCATGTTTTGTAGAAATAAAATTATTAATAGAATGATACGAAATCATACTGTGTAGTTTTTGGGGATGTAAATTCTAAACAAATTTGTTTGAAAATTTTGTGATTAAATAATGTTGTCGCGTGAAATAATTAACTGAATGGATAGGCTAAATGTTTTACACAATTTCAAAATAATGATCAAGTAACTTGTACAATAGATTCTCAAACTACTTTAAGAAGTGCTTGATGTAGGTGAAAAGAAGGTGAAGGAGATATGTTTTTGCATGAAAAGAAAAGGTTGAAATCTATAAATGAGAGGCAGTAAAGAAAGTGGTAAACGAAATAGATAAATAAAAATAAATGTGAAGATAAATTCGATTGATTATATGATCAAAATTTTTAAGTACAAGGTTTTTTTATAGGCTAATAAGTTATACATATTCACTTAGCCACGTTTCTCTTATTCTAATTGCCTAAAACATGACTTCAAATTAAGCTCTACCTAGTACCCTGTTTCTCGATTTGGCTGAGTATGGGTTTGAATTCGACTGATTACGATTGCATCTACCTCAGTAGAACCTGGTGGGGTCAACTCGGTTGATTGAAGTTGATAACCTCCCTAAATCTTGGCCATGAAATATACTATCCTTTCTCCAACATCTTCTCATTTGAATTCCAAACTGTTAACTGATCTATATCTTATTTTCAAGCAAACACAATCTCCAGCATGTTTGCACTCTAACTATCCCAACCTACCTCATGACAGGACGACGAAAGCATATAAAAGAAAGAACATTCATATTCTAGGGAGAAAACAAGTGGAGTCGCCACCAACGTTTATTTAAGGGAAAACGTTAGAAAAACCAAAAGAGGTTTTCGAATTTCGAAAATAAGGGTTTGGCAGTTGTTTATGCACGGGGAAGGTATTAGCACCCCACACGCCCGTCACAAGGGAAGACAACCTTTAATCGAGTGTGCGTAACGTGACTTCAAAATTATTTATCTTCCCAAGAGCAGTGAATTACTTTTATAACATTATTTTTTTATTTTTTTTTTATTTTTTCAAGTCGACAAGGGTGTTGCCCTTGCTCCTACGTATCCCTATGTGCGATGAGAAAATCAGACCTATGTAGTTCTTTAAGTCTGAATGTTTGTGGGTTAAATTGATTTTATGTTTTTGAAAGATTTATTTTAATTGAGAACAAAGAGTCATTAAGGCGTTGGACCTTGAAACAACATTTTAAATTTTGAAAAGCGGATGGATTCGTTAAGGCGCTGGACCTTGAAACGATCTCAAGTGATATTTGATAAAAGGAAGTTTGGTTGTGAATTGATTTCCTTTATTTGTTTTTTTATTAGTCTCTAGTCTTACAAAAGAAAAGAAAACGATTCCACGCCACTAGTGGTCGGCTAGAATTAAACCTTACAAATGAAATGAAATTACCAATGATAAAGGGGAGAATATGAATACATACATAATATCAAAGAGGACCCATAAGGGTACATGGATTACATTCAACTCTTAAGAAAAGAAAAGAAAATGAAGAAGAACTAATCGGATGTTGCAAGGGTACAAGGCTAGCAAGAGAAGCGATGTAGGGAATGATCCTCGGTTGTGATTCGACAGCGCCTCGACTTCGCTTTTCTTCTTTTTCCTTCCTCTACCATTTTTTTTCTTCCTCTCTCAATTCCTGAACCCCTAAAACCCTTCCCCTGCATGGCTATTTATAGATAAAGCCATTTAGGGCAGGGGCAGCTCACCCAGGCGAGTTGGTTGGTTCATCCTGAAGGTATCAGCTCGCCCAGGTGAGCTAGTTACTTAGGGTTGAAGTAATTTCATGGCCCAGGCGAGCCAGATACTAGCTTGGGTGAGTTAAGGTCCAAAAATTTCTAGAAAATGGATATTTCACCCCTTTTCCTTGTTGTTTTTGTTCCTCGATTCGATAATCGATTTGAGTGATCCCTCGACCTTGCATTGCAACTGGTGTCGAACAATAAAAGCATTCCCTAGACGAAATTAGGGTCTGACAATTGCCCCTCTTTACTTATCTTTATTGAAAATAAACAATAAGTAAAGATAATGACACTAATTTCATTCAAGCGATCTGGCTATTCAAAACCAGACGCTAGAGAAAACAAAAGAAGCGAAGCTGAAAAAACAAAAGGATATTGAAATCCTATAACACCAAACAGAGAACCTTGAAGTCCTATAAAACGTAATATGGAGGACATTGAAGTCTTGTAGAGCATAAAAGTAAAGGACATTGAACTCTTGAAAGCATCAAACAGAAGACATTGTAATCTTGTAAAACATAAAGCAGAAGACATTGAAGTCTCTAAAAGCAAAAAAGACTGAAGACATTGTAATCTTTGAAAGCGTAAAAGACAAAAGAAATTGAAGTCTTTGAAAGCGTAAAAGACTGAAGACATAGTAGTCTTTGAAAATGTATAAGACTGAAGACATTGTAGTCTTTGAAAGCGTAAAAGATTGAAGACATTGTAGTCTTTGAAAATGTAAAAGACTGAAGATATTGTAGTCTTTGAAAATGTAAAAGACTAAAGATATCTTTGAAAGCATAAAAGACTGAAGACATTATAGTCTTTTAAAATGTAAAAGACTGAAGACATTGTAGTCTTTGAAAATGTAAAAGACTGAAGAAATTGTAGCCTTTGCAAGCGTAAAGCAAAAGACATTGTAGTCTTGTAAATCATAAAGCAGAAGACTGATCGAGGCCATACCCGAATCAAATAAACATTAAAATGTAGTAACTAGGAAGTGATCCTAGGCCGTTTCCCAACGAGCAGTGACAAGCCAAATGTTCATAATATACTTGCAGTAACAGTAACAGTAACGATGGGGGGGGGGGGTTGTTTGCTTTTGTAAATTAAACAGCGAATATATGTGAATTAGAAAATATCAGAATTAAAACACGTTGCTTCCCCTTGATTCACAAGCAAGTCTGTTATCCTAGGTTACGAGAGTTTATCCTTTATCAGTTTAACCACTTAATCCAACCTTAAATTAAATTACTAAGCGAAATTCAACATAAGGCATTCATTATGTGATTAAGCATCACATACACCAATTACTCATAAACGATCATTAAGCATGAACGTAAATTAAGCGCAGAGACAATTAATCAAGCACTAAGCATGCATGAATTTAAAGCAACAAATTCAAAGTAATTAGTGAAGAGGAAAAACTAAACAGAATTTAACAGTAATAATAGAACCTCAAAGAGAACTGTGCTTGATCCTCAAGGGAAAACAACGCTGCGGACTTAGCCTTCCATTAATCAAATAGAGAATGAAATTTTATTGATAAAACTAAAAGTCTGAACTGGAATTGTAAAAAAAACGAAAATAAAAGAGAAAGAGAAGAGAGACTAAAACTAAAAACGAAAAATAGAAGAGAGAGAGGAGAGAGAGAGAGAGTCTCCCGCGAGGGAGAGAGGGGGTCCTAAACTAGAACCTTGGTGCTGTTATATAGTTTTTTTCAGCCCCAAAGCTTACAAATATGTTTTAAATCCAAGCCCATAAGTAAAATCAAATCAAATCTAGATAAGATAAGATAAGATAAGATCTAGATGAAATAATATCTAGATGAGATCAAATCTAAATAATATCTAGATAAGATAAGATCTAATTTTATAGAATAAATTAGTCTGCCCTCTTCAAGTCCAAGCCCAATTCTAGATTCAAGCCCAATGCTAGATTCAAGCCCAATGCTTCATTAATTCCTGAAATTAGATTAAAAACATCAAATTAGCTGAATGGGCCCAAATAATAAAACTGCCTAATTAATTGACAATTAAGACCAATCAATAATTAAAATGGTGCAAAAAGGGTTTAGAAAATAGAAGAAAATGATGGCACATCAAAGACATTGTAGTCTTTGAAGGTGTAAAAGATAAAAGATATTAAATTCTTTGAAAATATAAAAGATTGAAGACATTGAAGTCTTTCAAAATGTAAAATCCAAAGACATTGTAGTCTCGGAAATAAAAAAGCAGAAGACATTGTAGTCTTTGAAAGCATAAAAGACAAAAGACATTGAAGTCTTTGAAATCATAAAGCAAAAGACATTGTAGTCTTTTGAAACATAAAGTAGAAGACATTGTAGTCTTTGAAACATAAAGCAAAAAACATTGTAGTATTGGAAACATAAAGCAAAGGAAGTTGAGTCCTATGAAAAAAACAAAGGACGTCGAGTCCTATGAATCATGCAATTGGATTTTGGAAATGTATATAATGAGAAATCTATGGACTCATAGCCTGATGTGAAACATGAGTTTTGGAATGCATGGACATGCAAACTTCACCTTAAAATGAAGTAAATGCAGGTTTTGTACGCCACAATGCAATACAATGAAAAATTGTGCAATGTTCATGACATTCTTTCCTCTTTTGGTGATCTTAATTTTGTTTTCTTTTTTCTTCTCTTTTTTTGTGTGTGAAAAAACATAGATTGACTGTCTCTTTCTAAAAGACGTGATAACTCATGCAACCTCATCCTATCTTTTGCAAATCCCTTCGGGGACTTCTTCAGAGTGCATGTTCTGTTTGATCACTTGACAGTTTTTGAGTGACGGTAGTGGAACCGTTTGACATTTAATCAATCAACTGAAATATTGATCCTAGGGTTCGTCCCTTTCTTTTTTGTTTAAAAACTTTGATTATTCTGCACAACAAGAAATATATGGCTTTGGGACAGATCACATGCACTATTGAAAGATGGCAACGGATTGTTACACTTTGGTATATGACCAAGGGAAACTTTCCTGATTTAAAAGGTCATGGAGTGATGCCAAGGGTCCATCGATCCCGCTGAAACTTGATGACATGGGTTGATCCCAAAAGAATTTATACAACAAAGGCCACCCTTGGATTCAAAAGGAATCCTAAGGAGTCTGCATGAGCAACTAACATCAGATGTACCCTACTATCACAATTGTCTTTGGGCATTATCCACGAGCTCCTGGTTGAATGAGTTTTCTTCTCAAATGTGCAAGTGCGAAACCTTGAGGATTCTCCCCTTTTCTTATATATTTTTTTCAACAATCACAAGCGTGTGCGGGTTCCATTCCAGAATCCAAACTTAAAAGCAAAATTAGTGATTCCTTGATCCACATGGGCTTTTTGGGTTTGTAACGTGGTCAGGGGTAAGAGGGCTATGAAAGAAAGGATCAGAGAGGCTCAAAGAGTGTTTATGGATTATATTGAGTAAGAACCTTGAGAGCATTGCTTGCACTTTTATTCATTTCAACTTTTGGGTTAGGCTCTACTCCTTTTGTCTTATACATTAATCCTTATTGTACTTTTGTGCCTTCCTTGTAAAATCTACTGATCTTTTGTCTCTTTTGTTTTTGCTTCACTCGCCTTTGGCGAATTCTCTTTCTACTATCTTTTTTTTTTCATCATTGTTGCCTAACTTCATGCGTGTGTTGTTTGCATTGGTCGTTCTGTTGGTTTAGTGGTGGTTGCTACTCGGTGTTTCTATTTTGTTTTTGTTGTTTTTTGTGTTGTTTTTAGAAAACAAATATGCTTTGGCTCGGAGGGGGTAGCAAGGGATAAATTAGTGTTTGCGATGTTGAAACACGACCATGTGTGATTTCAAACCTTGACTAGAGACTTTTACAGTTTGGATTTTGGGACAAAACCCTTGATAACACGCCCCTAATTGTTTTTCCTTTTATTATTTCCCTAACTTGCCTAGGCCACCTTTTCGGGTTTTTGACCTATCGGGTGAGAACTTCTGATCTGCCCCTAAGTGCGCTTGAGGCTCATGCATGGTGCCTCTCATTGGCTCAGTGTAGGGCTCTGAGGTATCTATTGTTGTCATTTGTCATGACCTTGTAGCAAGGAAAAGTGAAAGAAACTGTGCAGGTTCTCGAAAATGAATTTTCAAGGATGAGAAATATTTAAAGGATTTTCAATTGATAGATTAAGTCAAATGACTTTTTTTCTTGACAACTCAATTTTCTCTCAAAAAGACAACTTTTAAGAATGATAAAATGAGGTCATATGAATATCTGTACTTCTTATTTTTGATTTGAAACACAATCAATCAAATGTTTATTTCTTTTTTTTTTGAACTTTACTCGTCATTTATGGCACCCCCACCAAACATGTAGAACGAGCAATTTTTAATTGAAAAGACTTGGAGATCAATTCAGGAGCGCAAGTCACTTGAGCAAACAAGCCAACGACGTACATTCACATCCCAGTGAATGTTAAATAAATATGCAAAGATGTAATTGTTAGAGAATGAGAGACAAGGACATCAAATTTATCCATATTTTTAGCATTGTGACTGTTGTTTACAGTAATGGCATAAACTTGAAAATCCTAATAAGTCATTGGAGACATCTAACAACAACCTTCAAATTTCCCCAAGTATCATGCATAGTATCGCTTGACAATGTCAGAATTCACATGCAATTGTCCTCCTCGAATTTTAGCCAGCCTGCATCAATTAGACTTTGCACCTTATGTTTCAGGGTCATACAATGCTCAATGGAATGCCCCGAAACTCCTCCATGATAAGCACATGTTGCATTCGAGTTGTATCCCCGAGAAAATGGAGGTTGAGGAATCTTTGATGGGATTATGGCTACCATTGCATTATTGAGTAGATATGGGAGTAAGTTAGCATACGACACCGAAATTGGAGTGAATTCTACAAGCTTCTTTTCTGGAAAATTCCTTCCTTGGTTGGTGTTTTGGTTCGTATTAAGGGTGGTGTTTGGCCTCGAATGTGCAGCAGGCGGGTTTTGTGGCTAATTTAGGGGTGGCCTTTGTGGATGATTGGGTGTTCTTGGCTGGTAGGGTGGTGGGTAATGAGAAGGACTGATATTGGCTGAGTATTGATATTGTTGAGCTAGTGGGAAATTTGGCCATGTAGGAACGACAGTCACAACATGGGTTTCTCCCTCCTTCTTATTCTTTCCATTTGTCTCAGGCTTCCTATTCATCAAAGCAGCATAATCAAATTTTCCTCTTCTCAGACCCACTTCGATCCTCTCACTAGCAAACACTAAATCTACAAAGCTTGAAGGCATGTAACCCACCATCTTCTCATAGTAGAACACCGGTAACATGTCCACTATCATTGTTATCATCTCCTTCTCCATCATTGGAGGGGCTACTTGAGCTGCTAGATCCCTCCACCTTTGGGCTTATTCTTTGAAAGATTCATGCTCCCTCTTACACATGTTTTGTAGCTCTATTCTATCCGGAGCCATATCAGAATTATACTGATACTGCCTAATGAAGGCAACCATTAGGTTCTTCCAGGAATGGTCCCAGGAAGGTTCTAGATTACTATACTAGGTGACAACTGCCCAGCCTGACTCTCTTGAAAAAATGCATCAAGAGTTTTTCATCCTTCACGTATGCCCCCATTTTCCTGTAGTACATCTTCAGGTGATTCTTGGGGCAAGTAGTCCCTTTGTACTTATCGAAATCTGGCACCTTGAACTTCATAGGAATGACCACGTCGGGCACTAGGCATAACTCTGCCATGTCAGCAAAAGCATAATCTCTGCCTCATTCAATGGCCTTTAGCCTTTCTTCTATATGATCAAAATTTTCCCTTTCCACCATGGTAGGAGAGACTTTTCCCATCGCAAAATGCAAGGGTTGTGGTTGTGGGCGATACTGAGCCCCCCCTCCCAAAGTGTTTGGCAGGGGTATGCCACAAAATGCCTGCCCCTCAGTGTCATATCCAAGGTGAGGCTCGAAGTCGGCTAGAGTACGGTCTCGGGGTACTTCATGTGTCTCCCCCATGGGTTAAGGGACCTGTGCATGACCAGATTGGAGTTATTGGCTCTCAATGGGTATGACAGCGGAGTTATCGACATTCTCATCAGGAGCCTATGCAACATTGGATGGTGTATAGTTGGGAGGCAAGCCATATGGTGGGAAGGAATGCTTGCTCTGGACCTGCACGAAATGGGGGCTACCCGTACTCCCCAATGCTTCGCCTCTCTGGCCTACCATATTCGAGACTGGACGATTTACTTGATTGAGGCCAGATGGGTGAGTCGGGTCCACCTCAGTGGCGGTACTTGCGGGAACGACTATAGTCGTGTAGACCTCCATCATTTTCCTCACACTCATCATGGCTTCCATCATTTTGGTCATTTGCTCTTTCATGGCCTCCATGTCAACCTTCGTCTGTTCCTGTACCTCTTCTATTTCACTCATCACTCTAGCTTTGGCACGCGTTCGGTAGGGGCACCGTAAAGTACATTTTTTCCTTTTGATTAAAATGATTGCAGTTCTAATTTCAAGGAAAGAATACAATGAGCAATGCAACCAATGTGAAAAGAGAAATAAGCATGGATGTATGTGAATGATACATTGTTGAAGTATTGCAAATTTTATACAGGACATTCAGTAGAACATAGGGTTGAATCAATTTAGATTAAAACAACATTGTTCATTACATCATGTCAGAGTCAAAGTGAAACTGGAAACAAAACATGGACATCAACAGTTCCAAATTTTGTAAATTATTTAGCTTAATCATGTGTTGGCAGTAGCCAAAGAAGCTATGTAAACTCAATCCATCTCTTGCCCCAACTTTTGCAAGCTGGTTACTTCCATACTTGACCTTGACTTGATGAAAACCTCTTCTTAAAAGCATGTGCTTGGTGCGACCCTATGTTCGCAAGAATAAAAATTTTGATTACCAATACTTCAACAACCTATCATAAAGATGAATGATTAGGGAATACTTATGCTATGCATGAGAAATGTAATTATGAGATCGACATGAGACACTCGAAGAACCATCCTTTCCTAGTTAACAATGCATTAGGTACCATGTTCACGTGATTTTCAATCATTTTTCGAGAGAAATGAGTGTATAATCCCAACATGGTTTGTTTATAGCTATCATCATGGTACCCAACACATGTAACTAAGAATGTGGAGTAAACTTTCACGCTTCATTGTGACTTTCTTTTTGTTCTTTTTTTTTGGAGACGAAAATGCAAGGCACAAGCAACTATGTGTCAAGATCATGCATGAGTGAACATAACATGCGAACGATGAAAATATAATGTATGCAATTGGTAGAAAAAAAGCATGCTAAATGAAGATGTATGATAATGCAATGACTTATGCAAATGCAATGCATGAATATGATAAATGATAAATGCAAGAATGATATGTCCATTATGATGCCATGAAGAGATGCATGATGCGATCAAGGAACAAGCTAAAGTGAGTTTGCTCTATGTCATACCCTAATTTCGTCCGGGGACCATTGTTTGGTGGCATGCAAGCTTCACTTGACATCCTCGAGGTACTTAACCCCATCGTTAGGTAATCCGTAAAGTTCCACAACATTCCGCAAGTAAAAAAGAAACATTGTTGCGCAATCCGTAAAGTTCCGCAACATTCTGGAAGTCAAAAAGAGCATTGTTGCGTAATCTGTAAAGTTTTGCAACATTCCAGAAAGAAAATGGATGTCGTTACGGAATCAATAAAGATTCGTGAGATTTTGGAAAGAAAACAGCCAAAAACACAAAAATGGGGGGGGGTGAACTTATCAAGATAGGGGTGTAAATAGCAATTCAAGTCTAGGCCCTTCCGTTACATTTTGGAAGTTGGGTTGCTTAAGGAGGAAGCAACTGGGCGGCAAGCTCCTCCACGTTTTTGAAAAATGGTTTCCGGGGCTTCCGTGGCTTCCGTGGCTTCCGTAATGCTTCCGTAAAATTTATGAAAACCTTGGGTAAGCATATTTCACTTAACATTGATGAAAGGGAAGAGAAAAAAAGATGAAAATCAAATCCAAAACACTTCCATAAGACTTCCGTAACTTTTCCGTAAAATATGAAAAAGGGGGTGAACTTAGTAATTCGGGTGCGCTTAGAAATCTTCTTCATTTAGTCTCTGGGAGGCAAGCACCTCTCTTTTTCCCTATAAATAGGGGAGGAAGGCTGTTTCAAAAAACACTCATCACCCCTTAGCTATGCATTTTGGCTATTTTGGGCAAAAAACACGTTTTCGTGAAGAAAAAATCGAGTCGAAGTGCTTCCGTAACGCTTCCGTAAGCGATTCTGTGGAAATTCTTCATCGTTCTTCACCGTTCTTCGTTCATTCTTCGTCGTTCTTTGGTCTTTAACCGGTAAGTTCCCGAAATCGAATCTTTCAATTCATTCTATGCACCCTTAGTGGTCCCTACTTGTTTTGTGTACTTTCACTTTAATTTCGCTTACTTTTAGTTTTCTTTTCTTCCATTTTTAACATGCTTTAACCATTTATTTAAGCCGTTTTCTCACCTAATAAATGATAAAATGAACTTCAACCGATCATTTGCGTTGTAATCTCATTTAATCACTGTTAAAACAAAATCCAACCAATCATTCACGCTGTAATCTCGGTTAAACCAAAAAAGGCAAAATAATAATAAAATAATCAAAATATATTAAAATAAAAAATCAAAAAAATCAATCGGACGTTTTTCTTTGGAAGTTTCCTTGGATCAATTGACTAATAACCAAAGTGAAACTAAGGCTAAAATCAACTCACAAATCAAGCTTTGTCCACAAAAAATCACTAAAAACCGTTTTAAGGTCCAACGCCTTAAACGATCCTCTTTGCTTTTATCGGTTAACATGGACCGTTCAAAAGCATAAAATCAACATGTAACTTTACCGCTTTTGCAAGAACTACATAGGTCTGATTTCCTTTTCGATGGAGGATACGTAGGAGCAAAAGCCCCGCTTTTGTCAACCTCGTGAGATGGTTAGAGGTCCAATGCCTTAGCTTTCTCACCGAGTAAAATGGATCATTTTAAGGTCCAACACCTTAAATGACCCCCTTCCAAGTAAAAAGAATCACTTTATTTGCCCCTTTTGAAAGAACTACGTGGGTCTAATTTCCTTATCACAATTGAGGAATACGTAGGAGCAAGAGAAACACCCTTGTCGACCACAAAAAGATAAAAAATACAAAAAAGGCATAAAAAGACATAAAAACGTAAAAAAGGGAAAATAAAACAATTTGAAGACATCTTTGCACACTCGATTAAAGGTTGTCGTCCTTTGTGATGGACGCGTGGGGTACTAATATCTTCGCCATGCGTAAATACAACTCCCGAACCTTTCACATTTAAAGTTCGTAGACCACACCTTTCCGGTTTTTTTGACGTTTTCCTCGAATAAGCGTTGGTGGCAACTCCGTGCATCTTCCTCCCATGGGAGATGCACCCGTGAGCCCTCGCTTTGCCCTCCCGCCGAAGGGTAGGTTACGACACTCTGTGCCCCTAATTCACGAACCTAATGGAAAGGATCGAACAATCCACTTCTAGTGGCAACTCCCAAGGGTGGTTTCATCTAACTTTACTGGCTTCTAGAGATATCATCCTCTTAGGTAACAACAATGTGGCGGTAGGGACTACCAGCGACAATGCCTTACCAAAAGCAGAAAACTCTAGATGAGGCTTCACTATTATCAAGTGAGTCGGAGACCCAACATGACCACAGATCAACCTCCACTCCCTATGGCTCACACAGACCCAAGTATAGGGCCTAATATCTCAATGTGTGTGCAAAAGTGTTGGTGTCATGTGTGTATAGAGCAATCTAAGAATTACCCCACCCTACTTGCCAAGCAAACAAATAATTCCCAGGTAGATGCAACAAGTACATCACATGTCGTTTACCCCAGGATTTCGATGACACAAATCATCTCTAACTACGAAAGTAATAGATAGACAAATACACCCCAAAATACAATAACATAGGAAAGGTTATACACAAATATGAACAAAACAAAAGAGAAAAGGGAACATAAAAAAAAGAAAAAGTCATGATAAAATTGCATATTGATCAAATGGCTTAACTCTCTAACAAACCCCTAATGAAGTCGCCATCTGTCGCAACCTACCTCACGATGGGACGACAAAAGCAAAATGAATAAGCCAAAGTGTTCGTCTCCTAGGGAGAAAACGAGTGGACTCGCCACCAACATTTATTTGAGGGAAAAACGTTAGAAAAACCAAAAGAGGTCTGCGAATTTCGAAAATAAGGGTTTGGGAATTGTTTACGAATGGGAAAGGTATTAGCACCCCACGCGCCCGTCACAAGGGATGAAAGCCTTTAATTGAGTGTACGCAACATGACTTCAAAATTATTTATTTTCCCAAGAGCAGTGAATTGCTTTTATTACATTATTTTATTATTTTTCATTTTTAATTTTTTTCAAGTCGACAAGGGTGTTACCCTTGCTCCTACGTATCCCCAGATGCGATGAGGAAATCAAACCTACATAGTTCTTTAAGTCTGAATGTTTGTGGGTTAAATTGATTTTAGATTTTTGAAAGATTTATTTTAATTGTGAACAAAGAGTTGTTAAGGCGTTGGACCTTGAAACGACGTTCTTTAAGTCTTTTAGTTTTAGTTTTTGATATATTTTGCAATACCAAACAAGTTTGAGTTTCTTTCTATATGCTTAGATGATTATCAAGTGTGATATTAGATTGAATGATTCACTAAGTTTTTAGAACAATTCATGTTCAACATAAGGTAATCAATTACAAGTTTGTGTAATCAATTACATTATGTTAGAACAAGTACATGAACTAAATTCTATTGAAATTTAGCTAAATATCATTGGGATAATTGATTACAACATATCATAATCGATTACAAAGCTTGTTTCAAGAAGAAGGAAGGCCTTGTACATCGGGATAATCAATTACCACTTTTAGAAATAGATTACATTGTATATAAAAACACTTAAGAAACTCTCTAGAAGTCAAAATAATCGGTTACTAGATATCATAATTGATTATGGCTGCTTCAAAAGAGTTTTATTTGCTCTATTGATTGAGATTATCAATTACCACGATTCTAGAAATGCAGGACAAAGGGTATTTGATTGAATTAATTGATTACAAGGTTTGATAATCAATTATTAAGATTTTATTAGTTAAATCTATAAATACCCTCTCTTGTTCTTTCTCTCATTTGACTCTTTTTACGATCTTATCGTCTAGAATTACATTCAAGAGTCAGGATAGGAGATTTTTCTACATTACCCATGAGACACAATGATTGAAGCTAGAAGAGTTTCAATCTTCACTATTAGGTGTATTCTATCCTTTATCTAATTTGTCCTTTTCAAGGTTGATCTTGGTTAGGGTTACCAAGCATTGAGTAGATAGGGTTTCACTTGTATGGTTTAAGTTGGAAGGGAGTTCATTGAATTTATTTGTGTGTGCATAATGTTTGTAATAAATTGAGATTCATAGTTGAAATATCCAACTAGGGTTGTTGGGTATAACTGGATGTAGGTCAGAAATGACTGAACCTGGATAAATCTTGTTGTGATTCTTTCTTTCTCTTATCCTAGTTTTTGCAATCAATGTTGTTAATGAGTAATAAGTCTTTGATCAAAACTTTGATTTTAAAGGTTGTGTTAATTGGTTTTCTTGGTTTGTAAACCTTGTTTGACAAACTATTTTGAGAAAACCTTGATTCACACAAAGGGGTATACTGATTTTAATTGAATATTAAAACAATGTCATAAATTTTAATGGAATCTATTTAAACCCCCCTTTCTAGATTCTTGGTTCATCCAATAATCGGTATCTAGAGCTAGGGTCTTGAAAAGTAATCAATATTTTATCAAAATCCTTTGATTATGGCTTGGAATCAATTGTCGTTTGCCAAAGGCGAGTCTATTAATAGACCTCCACTCTTTTGTGGTTTGAATTTTTCATTTTGGAAAGTTCGTATGAATAATTTTATGGAGTCGGTTAATAGAGGCATTTGGCAAGCTATGGTAAATGACTATGCAATTCCAACTCAAGTTGTTGATAACAAAACTATAGAGAAATCTTTTGAATTTTGGACTATAAAAGAAATTAGAAGAGAGGAATATGATTCTAAGGCTATGAATATCATTTACTCGTCTTTAATTTGTGATCAATTTTTCAAAGTGTTTGCATGTATAACTGCTAAGGAAATGTGGGACCTCATCCAAGTTAGGAACTCCAGAAGTGAGGAGATCAAGGAAGAACTCTCTTATCCAAGAATATGAGACCTTTTGGATGAAGCAAAGAGAAAATATTACAGATGTCCAAAAGATATTTTAAATGATCTCAAAGGCTTAGGGAAGGTATTTGAGGAGGAGGAACTGAATGTAAAAGTGTTGAAATCACATAATAGAACATGGCAACCCACGGTCACATCCATGACGCAAGTTGAGTTATTTGGAAAATTGAGAGAATATGAAACGAAATGGACATGCCTAGAATGGCTGAAGAAAAAGCGAAAGACAAAAAAAGTATAGGACTATCTCTCAAATCCGCCATACCAACTAGTGATGATAGTGAAGAAGAAGATGTAGAAGGATCAGAGGCTGAAAATCTAACTTTGTTTGTTAGAAAGTTTAAGAGATTCATGAAAAAGAAGAACCCAAAAGGAAAAAAAATTCAGTAGAAGAAAATTTTCAAGAAGAATGAGCCAAACTCTTCAAACTTCACATGTTTTGAATGTGAAAAACCTAATCGCATTAAATTTGAATGTTCTATCTACTTGAAGAAACAACAAAATGGAGAGAAGAAGTCTAGGAGTCACAACAAGAAGAATACGACCTATATAGCATGGGAGGAAAATGCTTCAAGCACTTCAAGTGGAAGTAGTGATGAGGAGGAAGCAAATTTGTGCCTCATGGCCAATGAAGAAGTTGATAGCTATGTAAGTGCATTTGATTCTGAATCCGATGAGAATTATGATCAACTTTTTGATGCTTTTAATGAAATGCATGAGGAAGCACAAAAGTTGTCTATTGCTAATAACTTCCTTAAAGGAAAGCTAAGGTGACATGTGGAAAAAATAGCTAGTATTCAAAAAGAGTTGTCCAATTTGAAAATGCAAAATGAAGCTCTTGAAAAAGCTAAGAATGACTCTTCTTACAATAATGCTACTATTTCCACTAGTCTTCCTTCCCGATGTGAAAATTGTAAGGCCCTTGAATCTAAAACTCAGTAATTGTTGAAAACCTTATCTAAGTTCACAATGGGAAGAGATAACCTTGATGCACTCCTAGCACAACAAAAATGCACATTTGATAAAGCTGGACCTAGTTACACCTTTGATGAGAAACAAAAGTCTTTTAAAAATTTGTTTAAATTTGTCAAAGGTTCCAACACTCCTTTCACAACATGTCGTTATTGTATGCATAAAGGACATTCTTCTATGAATTGTATGATTAAGAAGTTTGGAGTTCGAAATGGAAAATACAAGTGGATTCCGAAAGGAACCAAAAAGGTGACTTACCCTAAAGGACCCAAAGTTTCTTAGGTACCTAAAACTTCCCTCTAAATTGTTTTTGTAGGTATGCCTTGCAGCCAAGCAACAAATGCAGTATCTTGATAGTGGATGTTCAAGGCATATGACCAAAGACAAGACAAAGTTTGTTTCTCTAAAATCAAAGGAATGTGGGTTTGTGACCTATGGCAACAACAATAAAGGGAAGATTTTAGACATTGGAAATATTGCTAACTCATTAACTATGTCTATAGAGAATATGTTGTATATGGAAAGGCTGAAACACAATCTATTGAGTATTAGCCAACTTTGTGATAAAGGATATAAAATTGCTTTTAATAAAGATTGTTGCACAATTAGTAATCCTATTTCAAATGAATTAAGTTTGTTGGTAATCGCATTGGGAATACCTACATGCTTAATGTTGATTGTGCAACATCATCAAATTTGGCTTGCTTAAGTAGTAGTGATGATCTTTTATGGTTGTGGCATAGAGGGGTACCTCACATTCACATGCATCACTTGAATAAACTTGTCTTTAAAGAGTTAGTTAGAGGTCTTCCAAAGCTCAAGTTTGTGAAGGGAACTTTGTGATGTTTGTCAAAGGGGAAAAAAAATTAGAGTATCATCCAAATCTAAAAATATCATTTCTAACTCTAGAAGCTAGAATTTTTGCATCTAAACTTGTTTGGTCCTTCTAGAACTATGAGTATTAGAGGAAACTATTATGCTTTAATTATTGTTGATGATTATTCTAGATATATATGCACATTTTTTGTATCTTTAAAGAGTAATGCTTTCAAGGCTTTTCAAAAATTAGCTAAAATTATTCAAAATGAGAAAGATTTGAAAATCAAGGCTTTGAGAAGTGATCATAGGGCTGAATTTCAAAATAAGGACTTTGAAACATTTTGTGAAGAAATTGGAATAAATAATAATTTTTCTGCTTCAAGAACCCCTCAAGAAAAAGGAATTGTGGAGAGGAAAACCATGCCACTAGAAGAACTAGTAAAAACTATGTTAAATGAAAATGATCTTCCAAAGTATTTTTGGACGAATGCCGTAGATACAACATTGTATGTTCTTAATAGAGTCTTAATAAGACCTCTTTTGAAGCTAACTCCCTATGAAATTTATAAAGGAAGAAAGCCAAACATTTCTCATATTAAAGTTTTTGGTTTGAATAATGGAAAATAATTTCTTGGAAAATTTGATGCAAAAGAAAATTGTTCTTACTGGATTTGGCAGAACCTTTTCACAACAACAATCCTCTGTGAGTTTCTCCACGTATAATGGTGGGGTGTACCTACAAAGACACTCTAATGCTTAAGTTAGTGGCATAGAAGTATATAGGTATCAAAATATTGGTTGGATTAAGAGTTAGTTTACCTGAACCTTGATGACCCCCTCTTATAGAGGTGAAATTGGATGATAAGATGCCAATTTTCCTTTTAAAATAATGTAAATTGGGAAAGATATGATTTTATCTTATCTTTCCTCTAATAATAGATAATACCAAATTTTAGGGGATATCTCTATTTTTCTACTAGAAGATAGAGTTTTCCCCTTACCTTAATTAAATGTACCAGATTCTGTGAATCCAAGTAGTCTACTTGACCTTCTACTGAGTACAGAGGCTTGCCAGGTCCGAGTAGTGCATGGATAAAACATTATTCCTAAGATACTTATCATCTAGTAAAGCATATAGAGTTTTCAATAAAATTTATTTAAAGATTGAAGAATTTATACATGTTTTTGATGAGTCTAACCCCCAAAAGGAAGGAAGGTATCTTTTGATGAGGATGATATAGGGTCTTCAATGGAAGCAATTCCTAAAAATGAAGATGTGGTGGACAATAAATCTCAAGAAGGACCCCCATCACAAGATCTTCCCAAAGAATGGTGAACCCCTAGAAATCTATATATTGACAATATCATTGGTGATATTGAGAAGAGAGTATCTACTAGACACTCTTTAAGTTTGTTTTGTGAACATATGGCTTTTGTGTCTTAAGTTGAACCCTTAAATTTTGATGATGCATTAAAAGATGAGTTTTGGATTATGTCTATGCATGATGAGTTAAATCAATTTAAAAGGAATGATGTATGGGAATTGATAACAAGTACTAATAACTTGAACATCATAGGAACTAAATAGGTTTTTAAGAACAAGCTTGATGAAAATAGTGTTATAACTAGGAAAATAGGTTTTCAAGGCTCACCTTGTAGCCAAAGGTTATAACCCACAAGATGGTATAGACTTTGATGAGACATATGCACCGGTAGCTAGATTAGAGGTTGTAAGGTTACTTCTTGCTTATGCTTGAATAATGAATTTTAAGTTGTACCAAATGGATGTAAAGAGTGTTTCCCTAAATGGATATATTGATGAGGAAGTTTTTGTTTCCCAATCTCCTAGTTTTTTAAGGATCATAAATTTCAAAATCATGTATACAAGCTTAAGGAAGCTCTTCATGAACTTAAATGAGTGCCAAGAAAATGGTATGAGAGACATAGAAACTTCCTTCTTGAACAAAAGTTTGAGAAAGGAAAAGTTGATAAAACCATTTTTATTAAAAAAAATCCTCTCATGAAATTTTGTTGGTGTAAGTTTATGTTGATGACATCATACTTGGATCCACTAACAAATCTCTATGTGAAGACTTTGTGCATAAGTTGTAGGGGAGTTCAAATTGTCAATGATAGGGGAGTTAAACTACTTTCTTGGTCTCTAATTAAAGTAATTGGACCATGGAACCTTTCTCCGTCAAACTAAATAGTGCAAGGAACTCATAAAGAAGTTTGATATGGATAAAAGCAAAGAAGTTGCCACTCCCATGGCTACAAATTGCTACCTAAGTGCTGATGAGAAAGGAAAGCCTATTGATCAAACAAAGTAGAAAGGTATTATTGGTTCCTTGCTTTATTTTATTAAACTACTAGTAGGCTGAATATAATGTTCAGTGCTTGCATGTGTGCACATTATCAGTCTAGTCCTAAGGAGTCTTACCTTTCAGCAGTGAAAAGGATCCTAAAATACCTTAGAGGAACTTTAGATGTTGACCTTTTGGTACCCTAAAGGGCTTGAAAAATCGTTAGTAGGTTATTTAGATTCAGATTTTGCAGGATGTAAGTTGGATAGGAAAAGCACTACTGGCACTTGTCACTTGTTAGGTATAAGTCTAGTCTCATGGAATAGTAAGAAGCAAACATGTGTTGCCTTATCTACGACAGAGGTTAAATACATTATGCAGGGAGTTATTGAGTACAAATCTTGTGGCTTAAATAATAACTTTATGATTTTGGGCTACATATAGATCATATTCTTTTAAGATGTGATAATATTAGTGCCAAAAGACTTACTAAGAATCCTATCATGCATTCTAGGACAAAACATATTGAGATTGGGCACTTCTTCATTTGGGACCACATCCAAAAGGGTGATTCTGACATATAGTTTGTTGATACAAACTCATAACTAGCTGATATCTTTATCAAACCTCTTGCTAGAGATAGGTTCTACCATCTTTGTAATGAGCTTGGCATTTTAAGTGAGTCTAGTCTCACTAGAGCCAATATAGGAACCTTTATTCATTCTCATTTACATTTTTCTTCGCATTTTTTATGTTTGCATTATGCATATTTGTGTGTTTGTTTGTTGTTGTGTGCATTTAAAAAGCATTAAAACATGTTTTAGCATATATTTTCTATAAAGTATTTACATAAGTATGCATTGTAATTGATTACAGTAATTCGTAATTAATTAATTCGAGTTTGAAGCTGCTAGTATGGGTTTCTATGGAGTTGTAATTGATTACACCCGGATGGTAATCGAACACATTGCATCTAGAGGCTTTAGGACCCAATCTGGGTATATTCGTAACAGATTATGACATTTCATAATCAATTACCCAAGCTAAACACATCTGGCAGAACAAAAAAAACACTTGGTCTGTTTTAAATACCCTTTTTCACTAAACATAAACCTCATTTGTCACATTCCTAACCCTTTTACGAACCCTCAACAATTGTACACATCCTTTTTTCTCATTCTTCACCCCCTCAAAGCCCTAATCATTGTCACCTTTCATCCTCAACCTCCATTAATAGGTGAACAAAGGATCAAACACATGAAGTCAATAAGGCACATGACCTCTGCACCCAAGACCAAGGCAAAGAAAGAGAAAGTGAAGGAGACAACCAAAGGAGGCTTGCCTAGCTATAGAGGAAAGAGGGTTGCTCGTTCTCCCTTTCCACCACCCTCTCCAAAGTATACTCCATGGTTTGAAGAGGAATACTATGAAGCTTCATATTTCTTCAGTTATGCAAAGAAAGAACAGATTCAACCCAAGTTTTTGAATCTTTCTTGGTTGAAGTCACATAATTTTGTCTTTTCAAAGGTTTTGGAGTATCACGGTCTACATAAGCTTATGGAGATGAAGGACACCTTTTACCCTAACCTTGTGAAGGTGTTCTACACCACTACTCATATGGATGGCGAGGCAAGGTACTTGTGTGCTACGGTAAAGGGGAAGTTTATTGTCATGGCCCATGAACTATGAAAGGAAATTGTTGAGTTGTTCGATGAAAGGATGATTACAAATGAAAATGGACTCAAGGATGTTAGGGTCAAGTTCAACAGGCTGTCTACTTACAACAATCTAATGAAGAATCCATCACAGGCACCCAAGGGAAAAGCAAAGGATAGATATGGGTTTGGGGCATTGAAAATGGAAGCAATGCTATTAGCTTATGTAATTGCTTAGATCATCACTCTTAGGGGGAGTAATCATGCAAAATTGACTAAAGAAGACCTTCTCTTGATCTATCTGATGCAAGGGAACATGAAGATAAATTAGGTTAATGTCGTCATGGACAACATTCTGAAGAACAAGAGGATTGGGACCATTAGGTGTCCCTATGTTGTGATCATCTCAAGGATCCTAGACCACTTCAAAGTGGACGTGACAAATGAGACTGAAGATTTTGTGGAGCTTGAGTTTGAGTTGAAGCATAAGGTGTTGAAGTAGATGGGTTATGTTGAAGTTGTTGATGGTAGTGGCTGGATTGAGAAGCCTAAGGAAGCTACAGCTGAAGACAATGAAGAAAATCCTATGAGCCCTTTTGAGATTATAATGATGGCTAAGACGGATAAGCTAATGAGGGTTCATAAGGAGGACTATGGAGAGCTAAAGGATTGCTTTTAGACTATCTTAGTAAGGCTACATGCTATGGGAGCACCACATGTGGGTGATATATGATAGCCTTAGCATTCGATGTCTAGGACCTTGTCTAAGTGTCTAAGAAAGTTAGCTTCTAACCTCTCTATGTCTTTAGTTTATGCTTGTTGTTTCTATGTTTTTCTTTTTATGGCTTTTGTGTTCTATTTTTGTTTTGAATGACTGTTGTAATGGCCTTTGGCCATCTTTTGATATTACTATAATAGAACTATGTTTCTTTCTTTGCATATGTGTGCTTATCATTGTTTAATATTTGTTTTATATCATGTATATTACATGCTTTTTGGCTTTGTAATGCCGAAAGGGGTTGAAAGATATGACTGTTTGTACCAGGTGCTACTATTTTTTTTTGTTGAACAATGCTTAGGAACAAGTACATTGACTAAGGAAAACATCAATACCCATTAAGATGGTTTGGCATGATCAAAACCATAAAGGGGGAGATTGTTGATCTCATGAAGACTTAGTTTTTTAGTTTTGGTTTATGATATATTTTGCAATGTCAAACAAGTTTAAATAGATGTGGCATTTGTATTGATTGTTTTTGTCTAGGTATGAATGTGTTAGAATAGTTTGAGTTTCTTTCTACATGCTTAGATGGTTATCAAGTGTGATATTAGATTGAATGATTCACTAAGTTTTTAGAGAAATTCATGTTCCACATACAGTAATCGATTACAAGTTTTTGTAATCAATTACATTATGTTAGAACAAGTACATGAATTGACCTTTATTGAAATTTAGCTAAGTCGCATCAAGATAACCGATTACAATATATCGTAATTGATTACAATACTTGTCTCAAAAAGAAGGTAGTCTTTTTACATCGAGATAATCAATTACCATTTTTACTAATTGATTACATTGTGTCTAAACACTTAGGAAGCTTTCTGGAAGACGAAAGAAATGATTACCATATTTCATAATCGATTACAATTGCTTCTAAAGAGTAATGTTTGCTCTCTATTGATCGAGATAATCAATTACCAGTTGGTGTAATTGATTACCATGGTTCTGGAAATGCAGAACAAATGGTATTTGATTGAATTAATCAATTACAAGGTTTGGTGATCAATTGTTACGATTTTATTAGCTGGATATATAAATACCTTATTTTGTTCTTTCTCTCGTGACAATTTTTGCGATCCTACCTTCTAAATTTACTTTCAAGAGTCAACCTAGGAGATTTTTCTGCATTACCCATGAGAGGCAATGATGCCTAAGGATAATGCAATCTTTATTGTAGATTGACCATCATGATTAAAGCTTGAAGAGTTTCAATCTGCACTATTAGGTGTATTCTATCCTTTATCTGATTTATTTTCTTCAAGGTTGATATTGGTTAATGTTACCAAACATTGAGTTGATAGGGTTTCAACTCTTAGGGTTTTCGCTTGTAGGGTTCAAGTTAGAAGGGAGTTCATTGAATTTGATTGTGTGTGTATAGTGTTTGTAATACATTGAGATTCATAGTTGAAATATCCAACTAGGGTTGTTAGGTATAACTGGATGTATGTTAGAAATGACTAAACCCGTATAAATCTTGTTGTGATTCTCTCTTTCTCTTATCCTAGTTTGCCATCAATGTTGATAATTAAATTGTAACAAGTCTTTGATTAAAACTTTGATTTTAAAGGTTGTGTTAATTGGTTTTCTTGGTTCATAAATCTTGTTTGAGAAACTATTTTGATAAAACCTTGATTCATACAAAAGGGTTTACTTATTTTAATTGAATATTAAAATGATGAAGTAAATTTTTTGGAATCTATTCAACCCCCCTTTCTACAATCGTCTGATCCATTAGATGTAGACTCATCGTTCTTCTATCTGAATACATTTGAAATGAAGTCTTTAAAACTTAATATTTATCTACATCAAATAAAAACTATTGATAATATTGATTCATCTCATGAATCAATACTACCAATGTTAAAAAGGACTCATTAACATAGCAAAACCAGCTCATAGCTCTTGACCCAATATTCACTATTGACTTACTAAAATCCATGAGTTGGACATGTTGAATCAAAGAAATTGAAGACTTAAAGTCTAGTCTTAGGATCTTTTGGTTTTAATAATTTTACAATGCCAAACAAGTTTATAAAGATGTGGCATTTGTGTTGTATGTTTTTAAGCTATGCATGTTGAGTGTTTTAGACTTAGTTCTCTTATCCATAGTAGAAGTCAAATATGATAAGATAAATGTATTGATCTCTAAGTTTTTTAGAAGCAATGAATTCAACATTGTGTAATTGATTATCAAGTTTAGCAATAAATTTCAAAGTGTTAGAACAAGCAAGAAAACTCACTTGGCAAGTTTCATCAAATTAATCGATTACCATTTTTAGTAATCAATATGCCAGTTTCAGCAGAAGGAAGTCTATGTGACTCGAGATAATCGATTACCACATTTAGTAATAGATTAGATTGCATCATTGAAACTTTAGGAGCTCTTTGTGTGTTGAAATAATCGATTACTGTATTTGATAATTATTTATTCTAGAACCGCAGAAGCTTGAAAAGCTCTCTATGAAATAAGATAATTGATTACCACATTTGATAATCATTAAATCAGTTTTATTTGTTAAAATTATAAATACCCTTACTTGTTCTTTCTCATTAGTGACTCTTGATTTGATCTTATCTTTTGAAAAACACTTTCTAAGAGTCATCTAAGGGAACAACGCTGAACTTCAACAAGAGATTCAGGTTGATCAAGATTCATTCATTCCTCATCATGGTTTGATAATCAAAGGAAGATCTTGAAGATGTTTTGATCTACACATCAAAGTTTATTAATCTAATTTCAAATTCTTTCTATATTCTAACCTTCATTGGGGTTATCAAGGGTTTGTGTGAGTTGATAGGGTTTCAACTCTCGATCCTTCTCTTGCAGGGTTCAAGGGAAAAGTATAATTTTTAGAGAATTACATGTGCAGTGTGATGTAAGCTCCATTAGAGCCTGAAGGCCTAGGATCTTCTTCATCAATGGATTCCTTTGCTTCTTGGAAGATGAATGACATCCGAATGGAGAAGGAAGAGAGAGAGGAGACACCACTTCAAGGAGAAGATTAGTCTAGAAGAAGTTCACCACCATAAGAGGCCATGGATAAGAGTTTGGAGGAAGAAGGAGATGAATGAAGGGAGAGGAAGAGAACAACACGAAATTTTGTGCTCTAAAAGAGCTTTGAAATCTGATGTTTAATTTTCAAATGATCAAAGTTGCAAAAATGCACACACATGACCTCTATTTATAGCCTAAGTGTCACACAAAATTGGAGGGAAATTTGAATTTCTATTCAAATTTCACTTGAATTTGAAATTGAATTTGTGGAGCCAAAATTTCACTAATTATGATTAGTGAATTTTAGCTATGGTTCAACCCACTAATCCAAGATCAAGTCCAAGATTCTCCACTAAGTGTGCTTAGGTGTCATGAGGCATGTAAAGCATGAAGGACATGCACAAAGTGTGACTATATGATGTGGCAATGGGGTGTAGCAAGCAAATGCTCACCTCCTCCTCTAAAATTTAACTTGATTGGGCTTCTCCTAATTCAATTAAATTTATTTCTCAACATACACATCAAATATTCACTTAATACATGTGAAATTACAAAACTATCCCTAATACAAAAACTAGTCTAGGTGCCCTAAAATACAAGGGCTGAAAAATCCTACATTTCTAGGGTACCCTACCTACATTATGGAGCCCTAAATACAAGGCCCAAAAATAATGAAATTCTAATCTAATATGTACAAAGATAAGTGGGCTCATACTTAGTCCATGGGCCCGAAATCTACCCTAAGGCTCATGAGAACCTTAGTGCCTTCTCTTGCATCTCAGGCCCAATCTTCTTGGAGTCTTCTATCCAATGCCCTTGGGGGGTAGGATTGCATCATTCCCTCCCCCTTGAAAAGGATTTGACCTCAAATGCATAGGTTCTTGAAACTCAGGGATTCTTTCCTCAACACCTGTAAAAAGAATAAAAACATATGTATTAGTGATGTTGGGTATGTTAGAGTAGGGTAAGGACTGGAAACCTATTTCCTGACCATTTTCCCATGAGATAACATAGTTCCTCACCAACTCAATGAGTGGTGCTACAAGTATAGAAAAATATAGGACAAAACTTTTGTAAAAGTGTATTAAGTCATTGAAGCCCCAAATTTCGCTTATACATGGTGGAGTAGGCCACTCAGGAATGACCTTTATTCTCTTAGGGTCCATGGGAAGCCCTTGATCACTATTTAAAAAGTTAAGTAATGGAATAAAACATACCTTTTTCTTTATTTTCATGTTGATTATTCCTACAAAAAATTATGACAAACCTAAGGTGTCCCATATGAGCACCTAAGTTTGTATTGAAACAAAAAATAAGAATAAACCTACCAAATGAGTCCCTATGAACACAAATCATGAAGATGTTGGGTGCATGAGTGATTTTACAAAAGAGGGTTGCACCACTCAACATATTCATCATACCACTTATCATCGGGATTTGGTGCCTTACAATACTTATTTTGGGCACCAACAAAGCACAAGGATTTAAGCTCTTACGAATGAAACCCTCATCCAACAACTCCTTTACATGAGGAATAACCTCAACCTCAAGAGGTATGGTGGTGCTAAGGGATGTTTCCCTTGATAGGAGAAGGTAGAAAGATTGTCTCGGAAGGAATGCTCTTTTGATATTACATTTTGTTGCAAAATGATTTTCCTTCTTAACAATCTTCTTGGAGGAATCCTTTTCCTCTTTTTCCTTCCCCTTGGCCTTTGAAGACAAGGCCTTACTATCCTTCTTTTTCTTTTGGTTTTCTAGTTTTTCTTCCTCATCCCTCTTATCTTTCATAGTTAGTTGATCCTTGGCCACCGGTGAAGGTGTTTTAGGATGTAACACAAATTTAGTGCTAAGATGGGTGAGGGTAATCTCATTAGTTAGGCCATTGTAAATGATCTTCCTATCAAATTTCCATGGCCTTCCTAAAAGAATATGCCCTGCCTCCATGGGAACTATATCACAATTAACTTCATCCTTGTATGTCCCAATGGAGAAAGGTACCTTCACTTGTTGGTTAACTATCATTTCCCCTTGCTCATTGAGCCATTGAAGTTTATAAGGTTTTGGGTGGGGAATGATAGTGAGGTTCAACTTGGAAACTAATCTTGTGCTACAACAATTGCAACAAGATCCACTATCCACAATGAGAGAACAAGTTTTATCTAAAATTTTGCATCTTGTATGAAAGATGTTCTCTCTTTGGGATTGAGATAGATCACAAGATTGACCTCCAAGGAGCCTTCAAACCATTAAGAGGTCACCTTCTTCATGGGGCAGGACTTCCTCACTAGACTCTTCACCCCTTACATCATCTTCACTTCCGCTAGAGGAAGGGCAAGAAGTAGTCTCCTCTTGACTACAATAAATGTATTGACCCCTCAGGATCATGGTTTTCTTTGTGGGGCATTGAGAGGCAATGTGACCTCTCCCAAGACATTTGAAGCATTTAATGTTGCTAGTCCTTTCTTGGGAACTAGTCTTAGGGGTGTATTTCTCTATGGTCTTACCCTTATCTTCCTTGGGTTTTGAAGGTGCAGCCCCCAAAATTTCATGGGCTTGGTCCTTCCTTGGATAAGAGTGAGAGCCACAATATTTTGAAGAAGGCTTTCTTTTAAGTTGTTGCTCTACTCTTATACAAAGTTGGACTAGCTCATCTAGGTCCCTATATGGAAGGAGTTCAACCTTATCCCTCACTTCTATATTAAGCCCACTAAGAAACCTAGCTATGCTTGTTCTTTCCTCCTAAGTCCATCTCATAAAAGGAGTAGTTCCATTTGTTGTCTATATTCTTCAACACTTATAATCCCTTGTCTAAGCCTTTGGAGCTTGTCCATAAGCTCCCTTTCATTGTAGGAGGGAATGTGCCTCTTCCTAAGGGCACTCTTAAGATCATTCCAATACTCTATTGGAGAATCCCCATGAATCCTTCGTTCCCTAACAAGGGAAGTCCACCAATAGAGGGCATATCCTTGAAAGCTAAGGGTAGCCAATGGAACTTTTCTCTCTTTGCTAATATGATGACAAGCAAAGAGTTCTTCAACCTTCATTTCCCAATCTAAGTAGGCCTCAACATTATCTTTTCCATGGAAATATGGGAGGCTAATGTTAACCTCTTGAGGCTAATGTTCTCTCTTTGGTGACTCACTCAATTTGGAGTGCTTCTTAGTCCAATAGCTCTTGATGTGGTTTTTCCCATGCTTCTTGACTGAAATTCTTCAAGGGATGGCACCAATCCTCCTTTCCAATTCCCTATATGGCAACTCACAAACAAGGGAACAAAGAGACAAGCAATAACCAAAGACCAAAAAAATGAAATAAAAGTTAAACCAATAGATTTTTAACAAGACAAATTTTCAAGGATTATTCAACAATTAAAGCAATGAAAAGCAGATAATGTAAGCTCCATTGGAGGAAGCAAAAGAACATCACCTAGATGAAGATGCTCTTGATACAACATGATGTAAGCTCCATTGGAGTTTGAAGGCCTAGGATCTTCTTCATCAATGGATTCTTTTGATTCTTGGAAGATGAACGACAGTGGGATGGAGAAGGAAGAGAGAGAGGAGACACCACTTCAAGGAGAAGATGAGTCTAGAAGAAGCTCACCACCATAAGAGGCCATGGATAAGAACTTGGAGGAAGAAGGAGATGAATGAAGGGAGAGGAAGAGAAGAGCACGAAATTTTGTGCTCTAAAAGAGCTCTGAAATCTGAAGTTTAATTTTCAAATGATCAAAGTTGAAAAAATGCACACACATGACCTTTATTTATAGCCTAGGTGTCACACAAAATTGGAGGGAAATTTGAATTTCACTTGAATTTGAAATTCAATTTGTGGAGCCAAATTTTGGAGCCAAAATTTCACTAATTATGATTAGTGAATTTTAGCTATGGTTCAGCCCACTAATCCAAGATCAAGTCCAAGATTCTCCACTAAGTGTGCTTAGGTGTCATGAGGCATTTAAAGCATGAAAAATATGCGCAAAGTGTGACTATATGATGTGGCAATGGGGTGTAGCAAGCAAATGCTCACCTCCCCCTCTAAAATTTAATTGGATTGGGCTTCTCCCATTTCAATAAAATTTATTTATCAAATATTCACTTAATACATGTGAAATTACAAAACTATCCCTAATACAAAAAACTAGTCTAGGTGCCCTAAAATACAAGGGCTGAAAAATCCTACATTTTTAGGGTACCCTACCTACATTATGGAGCCATAAATACAAGGCCCAAAAATAATGAAATCCTAATCTAATATGTACAAAGATAAGTTGGCTCATACTTAGCCCATGGGCCTAAGAATCTACCCTAAGGCTCATGAGAACCTTAGGACCTTCTCTTGCATCTCTGGTTCAATCTTCTTGGAATCTTCTATCTAATGCCCTTAGGGGGTAGGATTGCATCACAGTGTTTGTACCTGGTTCTCTATAAGTGGATGTTCTAAGGAATCTTAGAACAACTAGATGTAGGTCCTCTTGAGAACTAAACTAGTATAAATTCTAAGGGTAATTTTCTCTTTCTCTAAACCTTTGTTTTGTTAAACAATCTTGGTAATGGAATTGATGTGAAAGGGCTATAAAACTTTGTTTTATAAGTTTTTTTTTTAATATATTGGTTTTATGTGTTGTTGATATTTCTTCAACAAGTCTTTTTAGAAAACCTTGATTTGTAAATTGGTATTGGTTTTAATTGAATTAAGAAATTAAGCGGTAAAATTTTCGAAGGAATCTATTCAACCCATCTTCCAAATTCCCCGTTATTCCAACAATTAGTATTTAGAGCTAGGGTCTTGAAAGTTAATCAAGATTTTATCAAAAGTCTTTGAATCTTGTCGAGAATCAATTACCATTTGTGGAAGGTGCTTCCATTAACATACCTCTACTCTTTTGTGGATGAACTATCCATTTTGGAAAGTTTAAACGAAAATCTTTTTGGAATTTGTTAATAGAGGCATTTGGCATGCGGTGGTAAATGGTTACAAAATTTCAACCAAGTTGTTGAAAGCAAAACTATAAAGAAACTTTTTGAATCATGGTCTCAAGAAGAAATTAAAAAAGTTGAATATGATGCTAAAGCTATGAATATCATTCACTCGTCCTTGAATTGTGATGAATTTTTCAAGATGTAGACGTGTACAACCGCGAAGGAGATGTGGGATCTCATACAAGTGACTCATGAAGGTACTCCAAAAGTTAGAAGAGCAAGGAAGAATTCTTTCATTCAAGAGTATGAAACATTCCAGATGCAACAAGGAGAAATAAATGGAGATGTTCAAAGAGATTAACTCACATAGTGAATCATCATAAGGGCATTGGGAAAGTGTTTGAGGAAGAATAGTTGAATGTAAAGATACTAAAGTCCCTCAATAGAACATGGCAACCGAAGGTCATAGCAATCTTCGAGTCCAAATATCTTACCTCTATCACATATGTTAAGGTATTTGGAAAATTAAGAGAATATGAAATAGATAAGACTAGGATGGCCGAAAAGGAGGATAAGGAGAATAAAAATAAATGCTTAGCATTAAAATCCTCTAGACCATCTAGTAATGAGGAAAGTGCAAAAGGTTCCAAGAGCGAGAATCTAACATTGATTGTTAGAAAGTTTAAGAAGTTTTTGAAGAATAATAATTCCAAAAGAAGATCCTTTCAACACAAGAATAACTTTAAGAAGAATGACTCAACCTTCTCTAATTTTACTTGTTTCGAGTATGGCAAACCTGGCCACATAAAATCTGAATGCTTCATCTTTCTAAAGAAACGATAAGGAGGAGAAAAAAAGGTGAATGGTCATAACAACAACAAGAAGGCTTACATAGCATGTGAAGAGAATGCTTCCAGCACTTCAAGTGATTCAAACAATAAAAAAAGAGGCAAATCTCTGCCTTATGGTGGATGGTGAAGTTGAAAGCATTGTAAGTTCTTTTGATTCCGAAATTGAACTTGATGAAAACTATGATAAGCGTTTAGATGCCTTTAATGAGATGCATGAAGAGGCTAAAAAATTATCTCAAGCCAACAACTTTCTCAAGGGAAAGTTGAGATGTCATGTGGATAAGATAGTGAGTTGTTAACAAAGAGTTATCTACTTTGAAACTGAAAAATGAAGAACTTGAAAAAACACTAGAAAGCTATTCTTGCAATGACAAATCTATCTCCACATCTTCCCCCTCCCAATGTGAAATGTGCAAGGCACTTAAATAAAATTTTGCATGCACTAAAAACCTTGTCGAAATTCACAATGGGAAGTCGTAATCTAGATGCACTTCTTGCCCAACAAAAGTGCATGTTTAACAAAGAGGGAATTGGCTATACATTTGACAAGAAACAAAAATCTTTTCAAATTTTCTTCAACTTTGTCAAAGCGTCTAGCACCCCTTTCAAACATGTCACTATTTCATGCATAAGGGTTATTCCTCTAAAAATTGTGTGATTATGAGATATGGAGTTCCAAATGGGATATATAGATGGGTTCCTATAGGAACAACAAAGGTTACTAACCAAAAAGGACCCAAAATCTCTTCGGTATCTAAATCTACCCTCTAAATTGTTTTGTAGGTATGCCTTGAAGCTAAGGAGCTTATGTGGTATTTGGACAGTAGTTGTTCAAGGCATATGATGGGAGACAAGAACAAATTTGTCTCTTTGAAAGCAAAGGAGGGAGGCTATGTATCCTATGGGAATAACAACAAAGGCAAAATTCTTAGTATAGGTAATATTGGAAACTCATTAACTACTTAGATAGAGAATGTTTTGTTTGTGGATGGATTGAAGCATAACCTTCTAAGCATTAGCCAATTGTATGACAAAGGTTATAAAATTGCTTTTAATGAAGATTGTTGCACTATTTCTAATCCAATTACCAACAAATTAAGTATGTTGGAAATCAAATTGGTAACATCTACATGCTCAATATTGATTATGTTTCATCATCATATTTGACATGTTTAACTAGTAGTGATGATATTTCTTTTTTATGGCATAGAAGATTAACTCACATTCACATGAGTCATTTGAACAAACTAATCCTTAATGTCAAAAGGGAAAGCAATCTAGAGTTTCTTTTATATCTAAAAGTATGATTTCAACCTTTAGACCACTTGAACTCTTGCATTTAGACTTGTTTGGTCCTTCTAGAACTATGAGCATGGGAGGGAACTATTATGCCTTGGTGAATGTGGATGACTATTCTAGATTTACATGGACCTTGTTTTTATCCTTGAAAAACAATGCTTTTAAAGTTTTTCACAAACTAGCCAAATTGATTCAAAATGAAAAAAGATTTGAAAATCAAAGCTTTGAGAAGTGATCATGGAGGTGAATTTCAAAATGAGGAATTTGAAACTTTTTGTGAAGAGGATGGTATTAATCACAATTTTCAACTCTAAGAACTCCTCAAAAAAATAGAGTTGTGGTGAGGAAAAATTGATCTCTTGAGGAATTAGCAAGATCTATGTTAAATGAAAATCATCTACCTAAATATTTTTTGGTGATGCAATAAGTACAACTTGCTATGTTCTCAATAGAGTGATTATAAGACCAATTTCCAAATTAACACCCTATGAGATCTACAAAGGTAGAAAGCCAAATATATCACATCTCAAGGTCTTTGATTGTAAGTGTTTTGTGTTAAATAATGGTAAAGAATCTCTTGGCAAGTTTGATGCAAAGGGCAATAAAGGTTTATTTCTAAGATATTCATCTACTAGCAAGGCATAAAAAGTTTTCAATAAGAATTCATTAAAGGTTGAAGAATTTGTCCATGTTGTATTTGATGAATATAATCCCTAAAAGGAGGGAAATGTGCCTATTTTTTTATGATGATGTAGGGAGTCCAAGAGAAGTTTCTCCAAGGAGTGAAGAGATGGTGAGCAATAAAACTCAAGAAGGACCCTTATCACAACACAACATTCTTCCAAGGAATGGAGAGCACCAAGGGATGGGATCTCTCTATGGACAACATCATTAGAGACATAGAAAATGGAGTAACTACTAGACACTCTTTGAATTTGTTTTCTGAGCATATTGCATTTGTGTCTCAAGCAGAATCCTTGTCTATAGAAGAGGCAGTCAAAGATGAGTTTTGGATAATGTACATGCATGAGAAGTTGAACCAATTTAAAAGAAATGATGTAAGGGAATTGAAACCTTATTCTAAAAACATGAACATCGTGGACATTAAATGGGTATTTAAATATAAATTGGATGGACATGGTTTGATCACTAGGAATGAGGCTAGGCTATTAGCCAAGGGCTATAACCAACAATTGGGTATAGACTTTTGTGAAACATGTGCGCTGGTAGCTAGACCATTAAGTCTGGCTGCGCCCAAGTCACATTAGATTGTACCAAACTGCTAAGTTCCTAAGGTTTTGATGTTAACAAAGTATAAATTTTATGTGTTAACCTTTCATGCTTACGCTACAAGGTTATTTATCTCCATGAGATACAAGCAAAAAACATGAGGAGAAAGACTTTCGACAATAACTAAAGTATCAGTCATTGGACGATACTGCCTCAACCTCCAATCCCAAGAAGACAAGTGCTTTAACACTTGGCTCATAGTCCAAAGGTAATGGAACAATTACTTGATCCTCAAGAACTAAGAAGTTATCATCAAACAATAACTTCCATGGTTCAGTAAATCATAAGTGCCATAGCGCACAAGAGGGAAATTTTGAATTGTCTTGTCTTGACATTCTTTATTCCTTTTCTTTTGCGCTATTAACGTTGTTGTATTTGAACAGTACACTAAAAGTCAACTCTGAGCACAAGGCGACATTGGCAAGATGTACTTCTCTAAAGATACATTGCAGAAGATGTTTATGGTCCCCACACACTCTCTCTCTGCATAGTAATGTGCCACGTGTAAAACGCCCAAGCTATTGGACAATGGCTAGCTGGGATCTCTCAACAGATCGAAGCCTTGAAGTCTATATAAAACTTGAAGATATTTGTGATGAAGTTGGTTAATCACAAGAGAATCATCTGAGTCAAAATGAACAAACTGTTGTAACGCTGTCAGTTTAGTTGGACGAAAGAAACTTGAGCAAATTGAGTGAACCTTAGCTCTTCTCTAAGTTAGCAAGTTTCATTGTATTCAAACTTATTATTGTGTAAAAACTCTTTTAGTGATTAGAATACATATTCTATCAAGCATCTATTGCTTGTGAAAGCCAGGAGTGGCTTCATGACAAAAAATACTTGGGTCTCAATCTCAGGAGGAGATTAAGGTTAGTGTCTGAATTGGCATAGAGAGTACTTGTTGTAGCCAGAAGTGGCATAGAGAATACATGATTGTAATCAAAGTTTTGATTAGTGGAACCCTTCAAGTTTTGAAGGAGAACTAGATGTAGCCCAAGAGTTGGGGTAAACCTGTATAAAACCTCTATGTTTTCTTTACTGCTTCTATATAACTAGTTCTTTTCTATAGTTGACTTCTACACTACTGTGTCCAAGTTTTGTGAACTGGTTCTTAAACACAAAGTAATTTCAAACCCCTTAGACGAAACCCATCATCCATTGATATTTGTTTGAGAAAAAATTTCGAAGTTTTTGAAAGCCAAAGGTTTTATCCATAACATTATTCAACCCATTATCTAGTGTGTTTCAGTTGGTTTTAGAGCTTGACCTTTAATACCAACTGAAACACATTATTCAACCCCCTTACCTAGTGTGTTTCAGTTGGTATCAGAGCTTGGCCTCTGGGTTGAGCTCTTGATAGAGCAAGGGAAAAGAAATTCCTGAAATGATGGAAGAAGGATTTACTACAAATAATCCCATGTTCAAGGGAGCCAACTATGACTATTGGAAGGAACAGATGATAGCCTTCTTTGAGTCCAATCACATTGATATGTGAGATGTTGTAGAAAAAGGCAATCACATTCCTCTAGATGCTTAGAAGAACGAGATCCCCAAGGACCAATGGATAGATGATAATAAATCCAGATTTCTTCTCAACTCACACGTAAGAAACACCTTCTAAACCATTCTGAACGAGTTATGCTCTCTAGGTAGACATTATGATAATTATGAACCCATTGATAAAATCTTACGAAGTTTGTCTAGCAAGTGGAGACCGCATGATGGAAGCTTGCTTGAGAAGCTTCTATGGAGGTCTTTGAGCTTCAATAAAGTCCTTCAATGGTGATTTTCAGCCATGGAGTTGCAACGGAAGATAAAAGAGAAGAGGTGAAAGGAGGCGCCATCCATTAGAAAATAAGCCATGGAAGGAGAAGCTTCACTACCAAGAGAGTGCCTTGGATAAAAAGCTTAGAGAGGAAGCTTCAATGGAGGAAGAGCTTCCTTGACAAGCTTCCTTAGGAAGCAAGTGTTACACCCCTCCAATTGCTAAGCTCACCCCATGGGAACACACACCCCTCCAATAGCTAAGCTTACCCCCCCCCCCCCCCCCCAAATACATGAAAATACAAAAAAAATTCTCTATTACAAAGACTACTCAAAATGCCCTGAAATACAAGACTAAAACCCTATACTACTAGGGTACCATTAAATTGTAGGGTAGGGTGCCCTTAATTTGTAGGGTACCTTACAAACCTAAAATGACCAAAATACAAGGCCCAAAAGAAGGAAAACCTATTCTAATATTTACAAAGAAAAGTGGGCTCATACTTAGCCCATGTGCCCAAAATCTACCCTAAGGCTCATGAGAACCCTAAGGCCTTCTCCTACATCTCTGGCCCAATCTTCTTGGAGTCTTCTATCCAATGCCCTTGGGGGTAGGATTGCATCATCCCCTCCACCTTGAAAAGGATTTGACCTCAAATCCAGAGGTTCTTGAAACTCTAGGCTTCTTCCCTCGACACCAGTAAAAAGAATAAAAATATATATATTAGTGGTGTTGGGTATGTTAGAGTAGGGAAAGGTCTGAAAACCCCTTTCCTGGGCATCTTCCCATGAGGGAACATGGTTCTTCACCAACTCAATGAGTGGTGCTACAAGTATAGAAAAATATGGAATAAACCTTTTCTAAAAGTTTGTTAAGTCATGAAAGCCCCAAATTTCCCTTATACTTGGTGGAGTGGGCATCTCAGGAATGACCTTTATTCTCTTAGGGTTTGTGCGAACCCCTTGATCACTATTTAAAAAATTAAGGAAAGTAATGAAATAAAACATATCTTTTTCTATATTTTCATGTTGATTAGTCCTACCAAAAAGGATGACAAACCTAAGGTGTCCTATATGAGCACCTAGGTTTGTATTGAAACTAAAAATAAGAACAAACCTACCTAATGAGTCGCTATGTATGTGAATCATGAAGATGTTGGATGCATGGGTGATTTTACAAAAGAGGGTTGCACCACTCAACACATTCATTATACCACCTATTATAGGGATTTGGTGCCTCATAATACCTATTTTGGGCACCGACAAAGTACAAGGATTTAAGCTCTTACAAACCAAACCCTTATCCAACAATTCCTTTACTTGAGGAATAATCTTAAGCTCAAGAGGTATGGCAGTGCTAAGGGAGCTTTCCCTTGATAGCAGAAGGTAGAAGGATTGCTTAAGAAGGAGTGCTCTTTTGATATCACCTTTTGTTACAAAATGATTTTCCTTCTTAACAATCTTCTTGGATGAATCCTTTTCCTTTTTTCCTTCCCCTTGGCCTTTGAAGACAAGACCTTACTATCCTTCATTTTCTTTTGTTTTTCTAGTTTGTCTTCCGCATCCCTCTTAACATCCTTGGGCTTAGAAGGGGTAGCCCCTAAGATTCCTTGACCTTGGTCTTTCTTTGGATAAGAGTGAGAGCCATAAGATTTTGAAGTAGTCTTCCCTTTAAGTTGTTGCTCTACCTTTATGCAAAGTTGGACTAGGTCATCTAGGTCCCTATATGGAAGGATCTCAACCTTGTCCCTCACTTCTATATTAAGTCCACTAAGGAACCTAGCAATACTTGTCCTTTCCTCCTCCCAAAGCCTAGCTCTCAAAAGGAGTAGTTCCATTTGTTACCTATACTTTTCAACACTCATACTCTCTTGTCTAAGCCTTTGGAGTTGTCCATAAGCTCCCTTTTATAGTATAAGGGGATGTGCCTCTTCCTAAGGGCACTTTTCAAGTTATTCCAATACTCTACTAGAGGATCCCCATGAATCCTTTTTTCCCTAACAAGGGAAGTCCACCAATAGAGGACATACCCTTGGAAGCTAATGGTAGCCAAAGGAACCTTCCTTTCCTCACTTGTATGATGAGATGCAAAGAGTTGCTCAACCTTCATTTCCCAATCTAAATAAGCCTCTACATTGTCCTTCCCGTGGAAGTATAGGAGGTTAATGTTAGCCTCTTGAGGCTTTCTTTCCTTTTCTCTCCTATGGAAGTGAGGTCTAGGATATGACCTATGCCCTCCTCTATAATAGTCACTAAGTTCTTCACTTAGGCTCTTACAGGAGTCATGACTACTATAGGAGGCATGTTTTTCTTTTCTTAACTCTTTTAGTAGTTTCTTTCTTCTTCCCTTATTTGTTCCCTCTCGTCTTGTGTTAGTCAGTCAATACGACTAACTTTTGTGTAAAAAAATGTTGTAAATTGTATACAACTCCTCCCATGTATAGTTGTTTTTGGTAGTATTGAAATTACTTTTTGTTAATTTAGGTAATAGATACTTTGTATCCCAGTTCTATGTATTTAACGATCATTCCACTTCAATTTTAGGTAAAATAGGCAAGATTGGTGAAGTACAGATTTCATGAACTCGCTAAGCCACTTATCTTCTGGCTAAGCGCATCATCCACGAAGTGCCCCATCTGATGGCTAAGCGCATGGACAATTCTGGAAGAAAGATGAGTGCTATATAGGCGCTGAGCGAAGGCCAACTTGCTAAGTGCACCATCTTCACCTTCAGGCTGAGCAAGTGTGACTGGTGCTAAGCCAGAAGTCACTTACGTGCGATAAGCGAGCTCATATTCCGCTAAGCGCGCGGCCACCGACAGGATTGCTTATTTAAGCTGAAATCACGATTTCTGAGGGGGGGAGTTGAGTTTTTTGGGAGTTTTTGGCTGTGGAGAGACTGAGAGAGAGCTGAGCTTGACGAGGAAGCCATCTTGCGGAGCTTGGGATGAGATTTTGAGAGATTGTGAAGTTCCCAGAGGTGGAGGAGACATCCCCACTACTTGTATCTCTTCTACCTTTCATCTTCTCTTCTCATTGTTGTAACGGAAGCTTCACTGTTATGGAGAGCTAAACCCTCAATTGGTTCTTCCTATGGGGTACTTGATGTAAATACTTTCATATTTATCTAATGATGTTTTATGTGTTCACTATGCTATCAGTACTTAATTCTAGTGTGCCTTTGCCTTGATCACGCACTTGCATGCTTAGTTAAGGTCACTCAACATTGGGAAATGGTTTGATCCTTAGAACTTGATAGGACGGGGCTAGCTTATCATATTTTCACGAGACATCGGGGTACGGTAACCTAGTTTTTGTTATGTTATGTCTTAATGCGGTTCTGGTTAAGTTTAGTTCAACAAGAGGGATCTGAGGACGACGCTTGATTAGGATTAGGCTAAAGATGCACGAGACATCGAGGTTTAGTAGTCCAGGAGACAACATAGAACACATGAATATTGTTAGGTAGAGAATATTCTTAACTACATCAGTCACCCGGTAGGAAGACCAACACGTTGTCTATCTGTCTTCACACACCACTACTCACGTGATTGAGTTTTGAATAGTTTAGTTTCCATACTTGTCCATACCACACACCAAACTTTCCTCCAAAGAAACTTATTTACTGAACCACAGCTTTACCAAGTAAAACAAGTTCCCCGAGAGTTCGATACTCGGTATTCACTTACCATTTTATACTACTTGCGTGATCCGGTGCACTTGCCGGCTGTCAAACATCTTGACTTATTTCTACCCTCTCTTTTACTTTTTCTTTCTTTCTAGTTTTTCTTTCCATAACTTGAAGGAACTCAATTCATCTAATATTCTAGATAGAGGATCCTTATGACTAGTACCCTCACCATTAACACTAGATGAATGATGACTCATGTTGGTTCCTAAGTTGTGGTTCTTTCTTGTTGGGGGTTTGCAAAAGGTAAAAGCTAGGGTTCCAAAGAACTCAAGATAAACATGATAAACAAGAAGAAAGTATTATGCAATAACAAGATAAACTAGGTGTGACTAGTAAAGAAGATAAGCTATGAAAGTAAGCAAGAAATTAAAGTGCATGAAATGTAAACTAGGTGGATCCTAAGAGTGTTCGGATGACCACATTTAAGGTTCCCAACAAAACACTCACCATCCTAAGGGAAAATTGCCTAAAATTATTACACACAAATGAAAGTAGGGTGACCTATTGGAGGCTTCCAACTTCCAATGAAAGGCCTTTTTGTTACAAAATTTGATAGCAATGAAGGTAAACGTACAAGAGTCCAACTACAAGTAAATTGCCAATTACGAAATTAATAAAAAAAGTTCTCAATGTTGGTGGCTGTTCTCTCTTTGGTTGTTTCACTCAATTTGGAGTGCTTCTTAGTCCAATAGCTCTTAAGGTGGTTGGTCCCTTGCTACTTGTCTCAATTCTTCAATGGATGGCATCAATCCTCCTTTCCAATTCCCTATATGGCAACTCACAAACAAGGAAACAAAGAGACAAGCAATAACTAAAGACCAAAAATGAAATGAAAGCTAAACCAATAGGGTTTTAACAAGACAAATTTTCAAGGATTATTCAACAATTAATGCAATGAAAAGAACATAAAAGCAAGCTAGGAATCAAAGAGAAACCTAGAATGGCTCTAGAGTAAAGTAAAAAAAAACAAAAAAAAGACTCAAGAAATCTCTAGTTTTGAAACTTGTTTTTACACTACTTTTCAATTCAAATTTCAGAACTAAGACTGGATTAAAATAAGCACTAATTATAGAACAAATTTTGAGCCAAAACAACAAGCACACTTCCCTTTCAGTTTTTTATTTTTTATTTTTCCTAGACATTGATTTTTCTGCCAACTTGTATGATTTTTATTATCTTTTCCTTTTATCCAAATCACTTGGTTCTTTTTTTATAATTTTTTTCCAAATGTCTAGAAAATTTAGTGAAAATGTCAGTTCAAAATTCGCAGTGACCAATTCCCAGTAATTTTTACAATTTCATATGTTCAAGCTCCCATCACCAATGATTTTAGACTTCAAATTTTTTAAGCATGATATATTGTTTACCTTAGGCTTACTTTCAACTTTCCTATGTATGTTAAACTCATTAGGCTTGTTTACCACAGTTTTAGGAGTACAACATTCACTTAGGATCAAAATTCCAGCCAGCAATTCAATCACCAAAACTCAAATTCACAATAGACACAATCATAAGGAAACCTAAAAGTTCAAGAAAAGGTTCACATTCAAAGACTCTCTAAAAATTATTCATGAACATGTTAAGGACTAATTAACATGCAAGATTTGACTCAACTCAAATAATAGGTTAAAAAAATTTCATACACTCATGAACAAATGAGTTTAACAAAGAAACAAGAAAATAAAATTCAGCACAACATAAGGAATCTTATGTGACAAGTTTCATGACTAAACACAACAAGTTTCATGGATAAAACTTGGTCTTTCCAAAAATATAAAATAATTTTCTTAAAGCAAATATCAATGGACTAAGTGTTTTGTCCAAAGGGTTTGAAATAGCCTTGTGCATGGAAAACCAGTTCGCAAAACTTGGATATCATAGTGTAGAAGTGACTTAAAGAAAAGAATAAGTTATATAGAAGCAGTAATGAAAACACAAAGTTCTTATACTGGTTCAACCCAACTCTTGGGCTACGTCCAGTTCTCCTTCAACCTTGAAGGGTTTTACTAGTCAAATCTTTGATTACTACCAAGTATTCTCCATGCCACTTCTGGCTAAAATGAGTACTATCTAAGCCACTCTTGGCACTACACTTAATCTCCCCCTGAGATTAAGACCCAATTATTCTTTGTCACTACGCCCCTCCTGGCTTTCACAAACAGTATATGTTTGATAGAAAAAGTATTCTAATCACTCAACGAGTGTTTACACGATAAGCTTGAACATGATGAAACTCGTTAACTCAATGACACTAAGATTCACTCAATTCGCTCAAGTTTCCTTTTTCCAGTGTACTAATGTTTGAACCCGGCAAGTGCACTGGATTGTGCAAGTAGTTTAAAACGGTAAGAATCGAGTATCGAACTCTCGAGGAACTTGTGTTACTTCGTAAAGCTATATTCAGTGAATAGGTGTCTAGTATGAAAAGAGATGTGTCGACTATGCACAAGTATGTAAACTAACTATTAAAAGGAAAATCACGTGAGTAATGATGTGTAAAGACAAGTAGACAACACCTTGGTCTTCCTATTTAGGTGCCTGATGTTAAAAGGATATTCTCTACTTAACAATGCTCATGTGTTCTATGGTGTCTCCTGAAATGCTAAACCCCGATTCCTCATGATAGTCTATCCTAATCCCGATCAACATCGTCCTTAGATTCCTCTTGTTGGACTAAACTCGACCAGAACCGCATTAAGAGAAAGATACAAACAACTAGGTTACCGTACCCCGATCCTTCATGATAATACAATAAACTAGCTCTGTCCTATCAAGTTCTAAGAATCAGACCAGTTTCCACTGTTGAATGATCCTAACAAAGCATGCATCTATGTGATGAAGGTAAAAGCACACTGAAATGACGTACTGATAGCACAGAGAACACATAAAACATCATTAAATAGATATACAGGTATTTACATCAAGTACCTACAAGGAAGAACCAACAGAGGATTTAGCTCTCCATAACTGGGAAGCTTCCTTTACAACAAAGAGAAGAGAAAAATGAAGGATTGAAGAAATACAAGCGGTGAGGATGTCTCCTCCACCTCTAGGACCTCACAATCACTCACAGACTCATCTCAAGCTCTCAGGATGACTTCCTTTTCAAGCTCCGTTCTCTGCAGGTCTTTGCATAGTAAAATCTCTCAAAACTCTCTGGATTCAGACCTTTCTCTCTCTAGAATCTCTCGCATGCAGAAGCTCCTCGAGAAAATGGCCAAAATCCTCTCCAAAATCTGATTTTAGGCTTAAATAGGTGGCTTTGTTTGTGCTAGCACGCTTAGCGCGACTATGGACCGCTCAGCATGCATTAGTGGATTTCGGCTTAGCGCGTGCTTTTCTTGCTCAGTGGATGGACTGAAGTGGTGCACTTAGCGGGATTAGCCCTCGCTCAGCGAACATGCACAGCTCATCCTTCTTCCAGATTCTTCCTCGCGCTCAGTCGAGGAGTGTTGCGCTCAGCAGATGGCTCGCTAAGCCAGAAGATTGGCTTAGCGAGAGGATGAAAATCAACACTTCACAAACTTGCCTAATTAACCTGAAATTGAGAGGAAATGATTATTAAACACACAAAATGGGAGTACTAAGTATTTATTACCTATCTTTAACAAAAAGTAATTACAACACTACAAAATAACCATAAATTGGAGGAGTTTGATACAAATTACACAGGTTTTACACAAAAGTTAGTTGTGTTCATCGACTAACAACTGATAGCGTCACATCACTAGTTTGTTTTTTCTCAGGATGTTCTCTTTTTTTTCAACTACCTTAACACGAACATCTCCAGGCTTTATATACTCTTTATAGACTTTAGAGCTCGGATCCATTGAATGATCCCAGCTAGTCGTTGTCTAATAGTTTTGATGCTTGACACGAGGTCACTATTGTGCAGAGAGAGATAGTGGGGACCATAAATGCTTTCTACAACATATCTTCAGTCCAATGTGAGTTGGACATAGTCAGACTCAACAATCTCCCCTTTTTTATGATGACAAACAATATAAATTTTGATACTCAAAAGATAAGATAAGGAGATTAAGATCAAAGTATAAGAGCAGTTTAGTATGTCATGTTGTACACTACTTACTCTTGGTTTGTATATCTGAGGAAGATATCATAAAGAATATGTATTAAACAACACATGCATAAAAGCATAACATATATGTGTATGAAAATGTAAAACATGTAGGACACACGTATATGACCGCCAGAACATTTGTCTTATTAAAAGGAATTTTATTACATGTGTGTTAAAGAACAAAAATTCCTATTCTTACTTTCTCCCCTTTTTCATTATCAAAACATATGGGTTCGAAGAGAAAAAAGGAAGTGATGATTAACTCTCAGCAGGTGGTGGTGGAGGGTGGGATGGTGGTAACTTGAGTAGTAAAGGCGAAGGTGATTGGACAGTGGGAGGCAATCGTTGTTGCATGAGCATGTTCATATTGAAAAGCACGAAATCATTGAAGGATTTGAGCAAAACATCCAGAGTGTTTTTAATCAACTGATTGGTTTTCGTGCGTTCAACAAGGAACCTTTTCTCCATTATTTCTTCCAGGCTGGCCTGTTGAAGGCGTAACATTTCTTAGATCCTCTCTTCAGACAAGCCAATTGGAGCAACAACATTCAAAGGAGTGATTTCCCTTGGCATACTGGAAGTGCTGATAGTGGTGAGTGCATCATTCGGTATGGGCGTAGAAGAAACTTCAACCATTGGAGGTTTAACAACATCAACTTGAGGTCCAAGATGAGCATGTTGGTTGTTGAACAACTCTTCAAATTCGAGTTTCTCTTGTTGTTGCTTGGCTTCGGCCTCTTTCTACATTTCCATTAGTTGTTGGTTAAGTTTGTCCTATTTTCGTTTAAGTTCAGCAGCCATGCCTTGTCCTAGAACCCATGGGTTCTAGTTAGGAGAGAATGGATGCTCTTTAAGTTTAGGATTGCATGCCTAAGTAGTGACAATGGCTTGTCGCATTGCAGCTTCAGGATAGCGTTGCAAGTTTAAAATGAAGCATGTGCAAATTGAAAAGATGTCATCAATAAGGCGCTTATAAAACTCATCAATCATAGGGAATCACATCTACTAATAATTGAATTTGTAGATTTTTGTTGGCACATGATTTTCACCATGCGCATATGGTTGGATGTGTATTCCTTGTCGTACTCGGATGTGGATGCAAGACGTGAGTTTTTGTACATCTCTTTAAAGTAAAAGAGCATGACATCATTCTGATTGAACTCAACATCTGGCTTCAGAGTGATAGTCTTCGTTGCTGCATCCCGAGTGAACTACCTACTCCAATAATAGGGAATTGGATGCAGGGAAATAGTGTCTTTAGGAACAGGTGAAGGCATTGGTTTGGTGTGAGGAGGCACCTTTCCTTTCTTTTCCTTGAGGTCCAATGGAGGCAACCTCAGAGCAACTCTATCAGGCATGAACTAATAGTTGTGGTGGGGTAGATGTGAATACCTGAGGAGTAGCTTGGCCTCTGGTTAGTGAGACAGTGCTGCATTAAAATCATCCCAACATTGAAGATGTCGTCTTTAGTTAATGGAATGGCTTGATGACCATAAACTAAAGGAACAAGTTAGGACATAAGAGTGAAGAGTTGGATGTGCTTTGTATGTAGGAATGGTGGCAGAAAGTTATTAGAAGATGGGTCAATCTATTGAGCATCAATCTTCTGCAACATCCAATGATATCTCAATCATATCACACCACTTCTCTGCAAGCTCCGGATGGAATCTTGTACACACTTTTGCGCAGGACTGCTATGGATGTAGGCTTGGATATCTTAGGGTGAAGACACTTCCAAGTTGGTGGAGGAAGGTCTTCAATCCCTATAGATTGATCCAATACACTAGAAGATGGTTCCGCTTCAGATTATTTGTACATGGACGAAGGGCATGTGACAATCTCTTCCTCAACATCCAAGGGCAGTTGCATCCAATCAGTTGAAGGGTAGAATTTTGCATCCAATCTCCTTTGACTATTGTAAGCATTCTCAGAAAGGAAGGTCACAGGAAACCATAAGCTTGCAATGTCTTCTTCAAAGAGGTTGGGATCAATGGTGGGTTCTCCTTGATGTTCAAAGTGGTCAAGGTGGATTGGTGATAGAGGTGCTTATAGTTGAACTTTATCATCCATATCATCATTGGACTCAACTCTTTTCTTCTTCATGAGGTGAATAACCTCAGTTCTTCTAAAGCTTCTTTCAAACTATTGGATGGTGGAATTCTATTCTCGAATGGGAGGAAACTCAGTGGGTTGAGGATCATGAGCAACAATGGTATCAGCTTGCTCGTTCGCTGGATGCTTGGTCCTTTGTGCACCTTTTTTCACTCTCTTGCTGGTGCAAGGTGGAGTTGGAGGAGGAGGAGCTTGTGGTGTTGGTTTTACCTTCTGTCCTTGAGGTGCAGTGGTGTCATCCCAAGGTGGTACAACTTTGCGTTTCCTAAACATCAAGCCATCTTCACCATCATTAGTCTCACTGAGCTCCCTTAAGTGCTCTACAGTGGGCGATGGTTGTTGCTTTGTAGGCGTTGCCCTTCATGATACATGGGTCATAGCACTTGTTTCTTTGGGAGCAATCAAAGAGGGTGGTGGACACTGAGGTGTCGGAGCAGCTTTGGACAAAGATATACCCATCTTCTTTTCACTTCTCTTTTCTTGAGTAGTCTTTGCATCTGCATCCACTTCTTGGTCTTCATCAACAAATTTCCATACAGCATCTAACTGGTGTAATGCCCTGAAATTTCACTAACTATAAATCGATATATAAATGTGTATATCGTGTTATTTGATTATGTGATTGACTTGGATGAGTTGAGGTATTGTGTGAATTAATCATGTGTGATTTGTTTGATGTGGATGTTGAGTTATGTTAAGCTTTATTGACTTAGGTCGAAATTATGAGATTTCAAGTTTTACCTAAACCTATTATGGTAAAACCCTAATCCCAAATTTCTTAACCATTGGATCGCATTCAAATTTAGACTATAGGTTCATAAACCAAGTCCTCACATACTGACCGTTGGGATTAGGAAAATAACAACATTTGACCTCCCACTTAGCACAATTCCAACCCGAGAGGGAATTGTGCTCAATGCAAAATGTAGTGCTCAACGCACGAGGAATTGTGCTAAGGACAAAAAGTCACACTTAGTGCCAAAAGTGGACTCTTGCTTAGCGAGACGAGCTTGATAAGCAAGATTTGCATATTATAAATACGTTCTTTAGCGTGAAAAACACAATTTTTCACTCTCCTCCTCTCCAAATGCCTACCCAAACCTTAACAGCTTCTTTTCCACTACCCACGACAGCAAGTGGCCACCACGAGCCGCTGTTGCTTGTTGTCGAACTACCACATGGTGAGGGATGCTTTAATCAGAGGGGAATCCTCAGAAGCCACATCAAGGATTCAGTATAGAACAAGCTATCAATCCTTTCTTTCGTAGTTTCTTTGAGGTAATCTTGACTTCTATGCCCTTCACCTAGTTAGCTTGAGCTTCTCTTAGTGTCTCTTGTGTTTTGGGGTACCGTAATAGGATTTTTTTTACACTCCCTTTTAAAAACCCTTGAAAATGAGACGATGTAAAAGTTATCTTTTTATAAAATTGATGTTATTTCCTTGACCTTCGTTGAACCCCGATCACATTGGTGTGATCGGAATTTTAAAATGACGTCTCCTTGTAGTAGAACCTAAAACACCCCTTAGCCCTTTATGTTTTTCAGGGGTAATTAACCCCTAATGATACTATTAACCTTATTTTTGAAATCTATACTAAATTCCCATTGATTTCGTATATAGAACATTGCGTTTGGGCTGACGAACGTGAACAAGAGAGGTCTCTGAGCGACACAAAGAGAAGGTGACAGAGAGTTCACGATAGGTGAGGGGAGTTTATTATAATTTTATGGCTTTGATACCATAATTTGGGTCAGGGAACTCAATTGCGGAAATGTATGTTTGTCCCTATGTATGCTGGTTTTCAAGAAAAACAATGTTTTCAACTAATGGGATGTGATACGTCTATTATTTATAAATGAAATTATTGTTTTTATTAGACTTGTGTTGTCTGAAGACCTGGGAGTGAGAATCTCAGGCATGAACTATATATGAATGTACATGTGGAATGTGATTTATTGATGATATTGTTATTAATGATATTAATTGATATGAGGTAACGTTGATAGAGAATGATGTCGTCATTAAAGATGATATTGATAATAATTGATATGAGATGATGTTGTTGTTTATGATAATATTGATATGAGATGACATTGTTATTGATGATTGTGTTGATAATGTCATTGAGATGAGATGATGTTGATGTTGAGAATGACATTGAGATGAGATGATATTGATGTTGATAATGACAATGAGATGAGATGTTGTTGATGTTGAAAATGTCATTGTGATGATGTATGATGTGTATGTACATGGGGGTGCAGTGACCATGATGGATATCCCTAGTGGGGGAAATAGAATGGTTAAAGAGTTTTAAGCATCTCTAGAGGGGGATGGCTTAGAATCTTTAATTATCCAAGGTTAATGCATTGATTATGCCCATGTTTCATACTTCATATTGCATGAAAATAATATAAACTTTGTCAGTAAGTACTTGTAGTTTCTCATGAGCGGGAATACTTTTGTTTAAATATGAAAGATTCATCCATGATTTTGTAGGTTTTGATGGTTGTTTGTTAGATCTAGAAATAAAGTCAAAAGGAAGGGCAAAATGGTCATTTCCCAAGATTTCAGACATCCACTCGCCTAGGCTAGCATCCAGCTCGTTTGGGCTAATAAGATTTCTTCAGCCATAAGCAACCAACTCGCCTGGGCGAGTTACAATTTGCCTCGGCGAATTGGTGCCTTCAACACTAAGTCACAAATTCGCCTGGGTGAGCTACAACTTGCCTGGGCGAATTTCTCAGCACCTCTTGGCTCTTTTCTATAAATAGACATGTTTAGTAAGTTAAAGAGGATTCCAGCGGATACATAATCAAAGAAAAACATAGAGAAAGAGTGAAGAAGGAGAAAGGGAAAAGTGGAGCCGAGGCGCTGCAGAGTTGTGACTGTGGATCACTTCCTTCATTATTTCTCTTGTTAGTCTTGTGCTCTGCACAATGATCGGTTAGCTTTTCTTAAGGATTGGATGTAATCTTTGTACCCTTATGTATCCCTTTTGATATTATATATGTATGAATCTTTTCTACTCATTATTGGTAATTCCATTCTACTCGTAATGCTTGTTCTATTTGATCACTAGTGTCAAGAAATTGGATTTTAAGTGGGACTGGAAAGTAATCTTAGAATTTGAATTGAATGGTTTTACTCTTTATGTTACGTTTCTAGGAATAGAGCATAACATTTTGATTGCAAAAAGCACAAGAATATAATTATAATGCTGGGGTATTTACTGCATATGCGAGAGATCGATATTTAGTAAATATTCTTTGGTTCCAAGTGCGAGGGATCGACTTGGGATAACTTAATGTGTGAATCAATAATGTTGGAAAATGATTCATAGATGTTAATCTTATTAGGATACTAAGGGTATCAACATTGAAATCCAATCCTATGTTTTCTTGAATAAATTTAAGTTGTTTCCATAATTTACGTATTTCTGACGCACTGAATTCTGTATTTCCATGTTTCCGTTATTTCCATATTTCTGTTATTCCAGTAATTCAGTTATTTTTACTATTCTTTTACTTTAAAGTTGTCTTTAGTTAATCAAACCAAAACCAATGACATTCGATTAAATTTTTAAATAACTATTGAACTGATAACCTTTATCCGAATGAGTAAGTAAACTCAAGTCCTAGTGGAGACAAACTCTTTTATAAATGTGAAACCTACAACGACAATTGGTACGCTTACCAAAATTCTAACACCTTACAAATGGTACCACATTGCATTTGAGAGTTGAGGTCAGGTGCATGCATTATACTGAGCATGATTGATTGGAATTATGGAAGGCTTATAACTATTTGTTGAGTGTATGTTGGACAAATGGATGTTTGTGTATGATTATGGTATTTCTTAATGTTTTCTTACTAATCAATGTCATTTGATTTTTGTTTTGATTTCTTTTATAATAAACTCACCCTTGCAATTTTGTACTGTGTGGTTGGTACCTGTGATGACCGTGAACCTTCATTTGTGGGAAAAGATGGATAACAGTAGAGTACATGGAGTGAGATTCTTTTATGGAGTTGCCAAGCCAACGTGATGACGTTGGGATTATTTTGGGAGAGAGTTATGTTTTGTTAATCAACTCCTCTGTAGCTGGTTCTATAATTCTTTTTGAATTGAGAATGTAAAACACTGATTGTATGTTGCTTGGTGAATGTATGTCACGAAAAATTTACTCAGTTTTCATAACAAATTAATAGCTTTTTCATTTAAAAATTGAATTTTACGCGATTTAGAGTAGTGATATCATAGCGACGAGACGGGTCGTTACATTAGTGGTATCAGAGCAAGTCGAACCTTTCGGCTAGTGAGTTGTGAGTTTGCTATGTTTCTTTGTGCATTCTCTGGTTGCTTTGTTGAATGCTTGATGTTTGTTGTTTGTATTTCGAACTTAATCACCTTTTTGTGTTTCCATGAGTTATAGAGATTTGATTGATGTAGTCATAATATGTTTGTATCCCTGATGTTTGTTATACCAAGAGTTTCAATGCTTTGTCATGAGTTATCAGACTGGTCATCGGTATAATTTGTAAAGTGCAATGGGACGACATGGCAAGCAGCTAGGAATACAAAGGATGCAAGATGAACGCTAATGTCACGAGGAAGGACTATTTTAGAAGAGTATTTTCTTGAGGCATCGACTGATGTAGCTACATGTAGAGATTATAGGCCTTGAACTACATGTAGAGACTCGAACTAGTGGTTCTATGTTAACTTCTAATGTGTGTTTGAATTGTACTATGGAAATTTTTGGTAGAACATTCTTGATTGAACTGATTTGTTTGCCTTTGAGCCAAATTGATGTTATTATGGGTATGGACTGGTTATCTTGCAACCATGTCTTGTTAAACTATTTTGATAAAACTATGGTGTTTGATGATTCTGGAGTGAGTAAGGATAAGATGTTTATCTTTGCCAACCAAGTTGTGGCATCTTTAAAGAAGATGCTCAAGTGTACATGATATTGTCTGACCTGAAAGTCGAGACAAAGGTTTCCATGAGTTATCTCCCTGTTGTTAGAGAGTTTCCTGAAGTGTTCCCTGAGGATATATTTCGGTTTACCACCTGAGAGAGAGATAGAGTTTTCCATAGACCTAGTACCCAGTGTTGGACCCATATCCTTAGCCCCTTATAGGATGTCTCCTATAGAGTTATTTGAGCTTAAGAAACAGTTAAATGTTGGAGAAGCAGTTTGTGAGACCTAGTATGTCTCCATGGGGAGCACCAGTGTTAGTAAAAGAAAGATGGGACCATGAGGTTGTTTATAGACTACTTCCAGTTGAATAAGGTGACAATTAAGAATAAGTACCCTTTGCCTAGAATAGAAAACCTTATGGACCAGCTGGTAGGAGCTTGTGTGTTTAGCAAGATAGACCTCAGGTCAGGTTACCATCAGATCCAAGTGAAGTCTGAGGATATTTCGAAGACTGCTTTTAGGACTTGTTATGGTCACTATGAGTATCTAGTCATGCCCTTCATGGCGTCTACCCTGACTTATCTTCCTTCATCGGAAGTGGCGTCATCCAAATCTCTGTAACCTGTATCAAGTGATCCGCCCCGTAAGGTTCACATCATCTGGTATCAGAGCTTCGGCTCTTGATACAGGTTCTATCCTATCCTATCCTATTATTTTTCTTTGTAATTTGTCCAGGTTCGTGTTTTGCCCTTGTTCTGTTATTTGCGTTTTTGTTTACATCTTGTTTCGTTCTTGTTTGCATCTTGTGTTCTGTTATTTGCGTTCTTGTTCTTATTCTTGTCACGTTCTTGTTCTTGTTTCTTGTGTCTTTCACACTTTGTGTCAAAAAAAAAAGTTGCAAAAATTTTGAAAAAAAAAGGGTGTTTGATCTTTGAACACGAAATTGAGGCATTTAGAAGTGTTTTTTTGGAAAGAAAATCGTGGATCAATCTCCTTAACTAGATTCTCCTCTGAATTCTGAGCGTTTTGATATATAGTGGACCTCAAATGGACAACCGTAGCAAAAGTTATGAGCATTTGAAGTTTACTTGTCATATATGTTATCTTATCTGTTTATCTTATTTGTTATCATATCTATTATCCAAATTAAATCTAATTTGTTATCCAAATCAAATCAAAATTTGTTATCCAAATCAAATCAAGTCTAATTTGTTATCCAAATCAAATCCAATCTGCTATCCAAATCAAGTCTAATTTGTTATCCGAATCAAATCCAATCTGTTATCCAAATCAAGTCTAATCTATTATCCAAATCAAATCTAAATCCAAATCAAGTCTAATCTGTTAACCAAAATCAAATATGATTTGTTATCCAAATTAAATCTGTTATGCAGTCTATGATAATTAAACTTTCTTTCCTGTTATATACCTTGTGTGTCTAATTTGATTCATCCAGGAACTTAAGAGGGAGTGAATGGTAAAAGGCAAGAGTGAAAACATCACACAAAAGCCTATATTGAGAGCATCAAACACGAGTGAACTACCATCAAAGAGAGAAACACGTGAGTAGAGTGTGGTGAGGTCCTGAAATTTTTTTTTTTAATTTACTGCAAACTTCTTTGTTCCTTAATCATGGCAAGAGCCGGTGACAATGGTGGTGTATATCTCAACTGGACGAATCTCAGCGCTTATTTCTGGACGCGATGACTATACAAATGCAACGTTTGTTGAACCGTAACAAAGAAGAGCTCTACAGACAAATAGCCAAATCTTCCTTGTTTACTCTTAAACCTCTATCCCCTAGAGAAGTGTGTGATGACCAAATCAGAATGAGAGAAAAGAGAGAACAAGAGAAAGAAAATAGTGAGGCACCACAAAGGAATATGAAAAAGAAGAGTGATGCACCCGAGGAAAAGAGTGATACACATAAGAGAGAGAGTGATACACATGAGAGAAAATTTGTAAGTATATGAACAAAAACTATTGGTAGAGAAAAGAAGTTTAGTTCGTAGCTTAGCCCATAAGGTTTTCCAGAAGTGGCTAAGGAACTTAGCATCTCTATCTAACACAATGGTCCTAGGCAAACCATGGAGTCTCACAACTTCCCTGAAAAAGAGTTTTGAGATGTGGGAAGCATAATCCACCTTGTGGCATGGTATAAAGTGTGCCATCTTGCTAAACCTATCCACCACCACAAAGATAGAGTCTACACCTCTTTGGGTTCTAGGAAGCCTAAGGACAAAGTCCATACTAATGTCTACCCAAGGTGCAGATGGGATGGGTAAGGGTGTGTATAGCCCATGAGGCATCACCCTAGACTTGGCTTGTAAACAAGCCACACACCTATTGCAATGCTTATGTACATATTTCTTCATATAGGGCCAATAAAACTTTTCTTTGAGTAAGACAATGGTCTTGTCTATCCCAAAGTAGCCCATGAGCCCACCCTCATGGCTCTCTTTCACAAGTAATTTCCTAATGGATCCTTGGGGTATGCAAAGTTTTCCCTCTTTAAACTAATACCCCTCAGCCAAATAGAATCCATCTTGGGCCTTTTTCCCACAACTCTTGTAAATGGGAGAGAAATGTTCATCTAAAGCATACAAGTCCCTAATATTATCAAATCCTAAAATTTGAGCTCCTTGGGAGCAAAACAATGTGTATCTCCTAGAGAGGGCATCAGCTACCACATTTGTTTTTCCCTTTCTGTATTTGATAACATATGGAAATTGCTCTAGGTACTCTACCCATTTTTCATGCCTTTTGTTTAACTTGCTTTGCCCTCTAATGTACTTAAGTGATTGATGATCACTATGAATGAAAAATTCCTTGGAAACAAGTAACGTTCCCAAGTTTGGAGAGCACTTATTAAGGCATAAAGCTCTTTATCATAGGTGGGGTAGTTGAGGGTGGCACTAAGTTTTTCACTAAAATAAGAAATAGGGTGCCCACCATGTAACAATACAGCTCCAACTCCCATTCCAGAGGCATCACATTCTAGCTCAAAAGTTTTAGAAAAGTCAGGAAGAGCTAGAACAGGTGCCTTAGTAAGCTTTTCTTTGAGCAAAGCAAAGGCTTGCTCTTGTTTTTTTACCCTAGGTAAATGCCACATTCTTCTTCACCAGCTCATTGAGAGGTGATGCAATTGTAGAGAAATTAGGAACGAACCTTCTATAGAGGCTTGCTAACCCATGGAAGCTCCTAATATCTCCCACACTTTTTGGGGTGGGCCATTCTTGGATGGCCTTGATTTTCTCAGGGTCCACTTGGACCCCATTTCTACCAACTACAAACCCTAAGAAAACTATATTATCTACACAAAAGATACACCTCTCTATATTTTCATAGAGGGTTTTTTTCCTAAGGACTGAAAGAACATGCCTGAGATGTCCTAAGTGATCATCTAGGCTCCTACTGTACACTAAAATATCATCAAAATAAACAACTACAAATCTACCTATGAAATCCCTTAAGACATGATGCATAAGCCTTATAAAGGTGCTTGGTGCATTAGTGAGCCCAAAAGGCATCACTAGCCATTCATACAAACCAAACTTGGTCGTCAAAGCGGTTTTCCACTCATCACCCTTTTTCATCCTAATTTGGTGATAACCACTTTTAAGATCAATATTTGAAAATATATTGGCACCATGCAACTCATCAAGCAAATCATCAAGTCTAGGAATGGGGTGCCTATACTTTACAATGATGTTATTGATGGCCCTGCAATCTGTACACATTCTCCATATACCATCCTTTTTGGGCACCAACAACACTGGCACAACACATGGGCATAGGCTCTCTTGGACCCAACCCTTCTCCAACAATTCTTTAACCTAAGACTCTATCTCCTTAGTCTCCTAAGGGTTAGTCCTATAGGCTGGCGTATTAGGAAGGCTTGCTCCTAGGACTAAATCTATTTGGTGTTCTATTCCCCTTAAAGGAGGTAGCCCAGGGGGTATCTCTTTGGGAAATATATCACCAAATTCATGTAAGAGTTCTTGGATCTTTGGGGGTAAGCTCTCAAATGTAGGAATTGTGGCAATGCTAAGGGATGTTTCCCTTGATAGGATAAGGTAGAAAGATTGTATAAGAGGGAGTGCTCTTTTAATATCACCTTTTGTTGCAAAATGATTTTCCTTCTTAACAATCTTCTTGGAGGAATACTTTCCCTCTTTTTCCGTCCCCTTGGCCTTTGAAGACAAGGCCTTACTATGCTTCTTTTTCTTTTGTTTTTCTAGTTTTTCTTCCTCATCCCTCTTATCTTTCATAGTTAGTTGATCTTTGGCCACTTGTGAAGGTGTTTGAGGATGCAACACAAATTTAGTGCCAAGATGGGTGAGGGTAATCTCATTAGTTCGGTCATTGTAAATGATCTTCCTATCAAATTGCCACGGCCTTCCTAAAAGAATATGTCCTGCCTCCATGGGAACTATATCGCAATTAACTTCATCCTTATATGTCCCAATGGAGAAAGGTACCTTCACTTGTTGGTTAACTATCATTTCCCCTTGCTCATTGAGCCATTGAAGTTTATAAGGTTTTGGGTGGGGAATGATAGTGAGGTTCAACTTGGAAACAAATCTTGTGCTACAACAATTGCAACAAGATCCACTATCCACAATGAGAGAACAAGTTTTATCTAAAATTTTGCATCTTGTATGAAAGATGTTCTCTCTTTGGGATTGAGATAGATCATAAGATTGACCTCCAAGGAACCTTCTAACCATTAAGAGGTCACCTTCTTCATAGGGGTAGAATTCTTCACTAGACTCTTCACCCCTTACATCATCTTCACTTCCACTAGAGGAAGGGCAAGAAGTAGTCTCCTCTTGACTACTATAAATGTCTTGACCCCTCATGATCATGGTTTTTGTTTGTGGGGCATTGAGAAGCAATGTGACCTCTCCCAAGACATTTGAAGCATTTAATGTTGCTAGTCCTTTCTTGGGAACTAGTCTTAGGGGTGTATTTCTCTATGGTCTTACCCTTATCATCCTTAGGTTTTCAAGGTGCAGCCCCCAAAATTCCATGGGCTTGGTCCTGCCTTGGATAAGAGTGAGAGCCATAAGATTTTGAAGAAGGCTTTCTTTTAAGTTGTTTCTCCACTCTTATACAAAGTTGGACTAGCTCATCTAGGTCCCTATATGGAAGGAGTTCAACCTTGTCCCTCACTTCTATATTAAGCCGACTAAGGAACCTAGCTATGCTTGTTCTTTCCTCCTCCCTTTGTCCAGCTCTTAAAAAGAGTAGTTCCATTTGTTGTCTATATTCTTCAACACTCATACTCCCTTGTCTAAGCCTTTGGAGCTTGTCCATAAGCTTTTTTTCATAGTAGGAGGGAATGTGCCTCTTCCTAAGGGCACTCTTAAGATCATTCCAATACTTTACTGGAGGATCCCCATGAATCCTTCATTCCCTAACAAGGGAAGTCCACCAATAGAGGGCATACCCTTGAAAGCTAAGGGTAGCCAATGGAACTTTTCTCTCTTCGCTAATATGATGGCAAGCAAAGAGTTGTTCAACCTTCATTTCCCAATCTAAGTAGGCCTCAACATTATCTTTTCCATGGAAATATGGGAGGCTAATGTTAACCTCTTAAGGCCTTTTATCCTTTTCTCTTCTTTGGGAGTGATGTTTAGTATGTGAACTATGGCGCCGTCTATAATAGTCACTAAGTTCTTCACTTAAACTCTTGCAAGAGTCATGACTACTATAGGAGACATGTTTTTCTCTTTTCATTTCTTTCATTATTTTTCTTCTTTCTGCCTCTCTTATTTTCTCTCTTTCATCTTGACTTATTTCTTCCACTTTTTCTTTTCTCTCTTGTTTTTCTTTCCACAACTTAAGGGATCTCAACTCATCTAATATCTTATATAAGGGGTCCTTAGGAGTATAACCCTCACCATTAACACTAGATGAAGAATGAAGACTCATGTTGGTTCCTAAGTTATGGTTCTTTCTTGTTGGGGGTTTGAAAAAAAAAAGTAAAAGAAACTATGGTTGACACTAGCCAAAATAAACACTAAAATAGGTGTGAAATATAAGGTGAAAACTAATTGGTAAAAAGGCAATCTATCTAGGCGGTTTGACAATGGAGGGTAAAGGAAATAAGCTATGAAAGTAAGCAAGAAATTAAAGTGCAAGAAATGCAAACTAGGCGAATCCTAAGAGTGTTTGGATGACCTCATTTAAGGTTCCCAACAAAACACTCACTATCCTAAGGGAAAATTGCCTAAAATTATTACACACAAATGGAAGTAGGGTGACCTATTGGAGGCTCCCAACTTACTTCCAATGAAATGCCTTTTTGTTACAAAATTTGAAAGCAAAGCAAATTGCCAATTACAAAATTAAAAAAAAAAGTCCTCAATTGTGGTGGCTATTCTCTCTTTGGTGTTTCACTCTATTTGGAGTGCTTCTTAGTCCAATAGCTCTTAAGGTGGTTGGCCCCTTGCTTCTTGACTCAAATTCTTTAAGGTATGGCACCAATCCTCCTTTCCAATTCCCTATATGACAACTCAAAGGCAAGGAAACAAAGAGACAAGCAATAAACAAAGACAAAAAAAATGAAATGAAATCTAAAACAATAGAGTTTTAACAAGACAAATTTTCAAATATTATTCAACAATTAAAGAAATGAAAAGTACACAAAGTGTGCTTAGGTGTCGTGAGGCATGTAAAGCATGAAGGACATGCACAAAGTGTGACTATATGATGTGGCAATAGGGTGTTGTAAGCAAATGCTCACCTCCCCCTCTAAAATTTAATTAGATTGAGCTTTTACCAATTCAATTAAATTTATTTTCCAACACACACATCAAATATTCACTTAGTGCATATGAAATTATGAAACTACCCCTAATACAAAAACTAGTTTAAGTGCCCTAAAATACAAGGGCTGAAAAATCCTATATTTCTAGGGTACCCTATCCTAAGGTTCATGAGAACCCTAGGGCCTTCTTCAGCAGCTCTAGTGCAATCCTCTTGAAACCTGTTGCTCATGGCTCTAGTGACTGGTCCCTTCCTAGGGAGGATTGCATCATCTTTGCATGCCAGCAGACTTGATTGTCTTTGGAAGGCAGAGAAGGCGAATGACCATGATTGTCTCCACATGCCAATGGACTTGATTGTCTCTAGAAGGCAAAGAAAGTGGATGACCATGATTGTCTCCACGAGTCAAAAGACTATGATAGTCTTCAAAAATGTAAATGACAGAGGACTTTGAGTCCTATGAAACAAGCCAATAGGTACTAGTATCAAAGGGCTCAATCTTATGAGATAGCAAGAGATTGACTCTTTGAGAAGGCTTCTCATCCCAAACTCAAAAGATTAGACATTAGATATGGGAAATTGGTATATACAGAGAAGTCTATGCATTTAACATGAACATGATTTTTGGGATTTAGATGCATGCAACTTTTATCTTGAAATGTAGTAAATGCAGGCTTTGTATGCAATAATGCAATGCAATGGAAAATTGTACAATGTTCATGACATTCTTTCCTATTTTTGTGATTTTGATTTCGGTTTGATCTTTTTGTTTTTTGCCTTTTTATGGAAAAAAAAGATTGAATGTCTCTTTCTGGAAGTTGTGATAATTCATGCAACTTCATTCTATATATATTTTTGCAAATCTCTTTCGGGACTCCCTCAGAGTGTATGTTTTGATCACTTGAAAATTTTGAAGTGACAGCAATGGAGCCGTTTGACATTCAATCAACCAATTGAAATGTTGGTCCTAGGGTTTTTCCCCTTTTCCCTTAAAAAAACTTTGATTATTCTGCACAGTAAGAAGCATAAGGCTTTGGGATCGATTGTGTTCCCCATTAAAGTATGGCGATGGATTGTTACACTTTGGTATATGACCAAGTGAAAGTTTCTTGATTTAGGGTCATAGAGTAATGGCAAGGGTCTGTTGATCCCACTGAAACTCGATGACATGGGCTGACCTTGAAAGAATGTATACAGTGAAGGCTGCCCTTGGATTCGAAAGGAATCCTAAGGAGTCGACATGAGCGACTAACATCAGATGTACCCTATTATCACAATTGTCTTTGTGCATTTTCCATGAGCTCCTGGTCGGATGAGTTTTCTTCACAAATGTGCAAGTGTGAACCTCAGGGGATTTTTCTTTTTACATATTTTTTTTCAACAATCATAAGCGTGTGTGGGTTTTATTCCAGAATCCAAACTCAAGCGAAATGAGTCATTCCTCAATCCACATGGGTTTTATTGGGCTTGTAACGTGGTTAGGGGTAAGAGGGCTATGAAAGAAAGGATTAGAGAGGCTCAAAGAGTGTTTTAAGAGTTATATTGAGTAGGAACCTTGAGAGCATCTTGCTTGTACCTTTTGTTCATTTCAACTTTTGAGTTGGGCTTTACTCCTTTTGTCATGTACATTAATCTTTCATTGCACTTTTGTGCCTTTCTTGTAGAATTTGGAGATCTTTTGTCTCTCTTTTTTTTTTCTTTTTTTTTTTCACTTGCCTTTGGCGGATTTATTTTCTTTTGCATTGTTGCCCAACTTCATGCATGTGTAGTTTGCATTGCTCTTCCTGCTGGTTTAGCGGTGGTTCCCACTAAAGATTTCTATTTTTGCTTTTGCTGTTTTTTCTTTGTTGTTGTTTTTAGAAAACAACATGCTTTGGCTCTGAGGGGGTAGCAAAGGATAAACTAGTGTTTGGGATGTTGAAACATGGCTATGTGTCATTTCAAGTCTTGACTAAATACTTTTGTAGTTTGGATTTTGGGACAAAACCTTAATAACATGCCCCTGATTGTTTTTTTTTCTTTTTATATCAACCCCTAATTTTTGCTTAGGCTGCCCTTTCGAGTTTTCAACCCAACGGGTGAGAATTTCTTATCTGCCCCTAGGTTTACTTGAGGCTCATGCACGGTTCCTCTCATTGCCCCAGTGTAGGGTTTTGTATTTTGTCATGACCTTGTAGCAAGTAAAAAATGAAAGAAACTGTGCAGATTCTCGAAAATGAATTTTCAAGGATGAAAAATATTTAAAGGATTTTCAATTGACAGATTAAGTCAAATGACTCTTGTTCTTGATAACTCACTTTTCTCTCAAAAAGAAAAATTTTAAGAATGAGGTCACATGAATGTCTGTACTTCTTATTTTGATTTAAAAACAATCAATCAAACACTTTTTTTTTTACTTTACTTGTCATTTATGGCACTCTCACCAAACATGTAGAACAAGCAATTTCTGATTGAACAGACTTAGAAGTCAAGCTCAGCAGCACAGGTCGCTTGAGCAAACAAACCATCGGCTTACATTCACATTCCAGTGAAAGTTAAATAAGCAAAGATGTAATTGTGAGAGAATGAGATAAGGACATCAAATTTATCCATATTATTAGCATTGCAACTGTTGTTTACAGTAATGGCATAAACTTGAAAACTCTAATGAGCCACTAGAGACATCTAACAACAACCTTCAAAATTGCCCCATACATAGTGTCGCTTGCCAATGTCAGAATTCACAAGTGATTATCCTCAAATTTCAGCCAGCATGTATCAATTAGACCTTGCACCTTACGCTTCAGGGTCATACAATGCTCAACGGAATGCCCCAGTACTCCTCCAAGATAAGCACCTATTGTGTTCGAGTCGTATCCTTAGAAAAATGGAGGTTAAGGAACCTTGACTGGGGTTATGGCTACCATTGCATTATTGAGTAGATCTGGGAGTCAGTCAACATATGACACTAGAATTGGGGTGAATTCTACAAGCTTCTTTGCTGGAAAATTCCTTCCCTGTTGGTGTTTTGGTTTGTGTTAAGGTGGTGTTTGGTAATGGATGTGCGGCTGGCGGGCCTTGTGGCTGATTTAGGGGTGGCCTTTGTGGTTGATTAGGTATTCTTAGCTGATAGGGTGATGAGTAATGAGAAGCGTTGATATTGGCTTAATAATGACATTGTTGAGCTGGTGGGGAATTTGGCCACGTAGGAACGACAATCACAACATGGGTTCCTCCCTCCTTCTCATCTTTTCTAATAGCCACAGGCTTCCCATTCATCGAAGCAGGATGATCAAATTTTCCTCTTTTCAAACCCACTTCAATCCTTTCGCCGGCGAAAACTAAATCTGCAAAGCCTGAAGGTGTGTAACCCACCATTTTCTCATAGTAAAACACCGGTAACGTGTCTACTATCATTGTTATCATCTCTTTCTCCTTTTTGCACATGTTCTGTAACTGCATTCTATCTGGAGCCATATCAGAATTGTATTGATACTGCCTAACAAAGGCAACTATTAGGTCCTTCCAATAATGGACTCAGGAAGGTTCCAAATTAGTATGTCAGGTGATGGCTGCCCTAGTAAGACTTTCCTAGAAGAAATGCATCAGCAGTTTTTCATCTTTCGCGTATGCCCCCATTTTCCGATAGTATATCTTCAAGTGAGTCTTGGGGCAAGTAGTCCCCTTGTACTTATCAAAATTGGGCACCTTGAACTTCGGAGGAATGACCATGTCGGGTACTAGGCACAAATCTTCCATGTTAGCAAAGGCATAATCTCTGCCTCCTTCAACGGCCCTCGACCTCTCCTCTATATGATCAAATCTTCCCCTTTCTACCATAGCAAGAGGGACTCTTCCTACCGCGAAATGCAAGGGCTGTAGTTGTGGGTGAAACTGAGGGCCCTCCAAAGTGTTTGGCAAGGGTACACCCCTAACTGCTTGCCCCTAAGTGGCGTATCCGAGGCAAGGCTCAAAGTCGGCTAGCTTGTGGTGGGGTATTTCATGTGTCTCCCCCATGAGTTGAGAGACATGTGCATGATCAGATTGAGGTTGTTGGCTCTAGATGAGTATGGGAGTGGAGTTATTGACATTCTCATCGGGAGTGTGCAACACATTGGGTGGTGTATAGTTGGGAGGCAAGCCATATGGCGGGAAGGCATGCTTATTCTGAACTTGCACAAAATGGGGGCTGTAACACCCTGATATATATATCTATATATTATTAGTAATTATGTTTGATGTTTGATTATTTGTTGCGTTATTTTCATCTTTAATTATTTTTACGGAAGTTAATTTAGTTAATAGAGGGGTGTGGATAGATAAGGATCTACCTTCTCAAAGAAGCCTCTTGAGAAAGCTTCTCAAAGAAGCCACGAGGAAGCTTCTGGAGGAAGCCTCTTAATGAAGCTTCTAGAGAAAGCTACATGAAGCTGCCTCGATAAAAATGTTGCCCAGCCTTCGTTAACCGTTGGATCTTCTCGAAATTTGGTCTTCAACTTCACAAGATACTTGTCCATAATCTGACTGTTGGGATCTTTGAGAAGAGGTTTGGAGTGTGTTAGAAGCCTCTTAATGAAGCTTTTGGAGGAAGCCTCTTAATGAAGCTTCTAGAGAAAACTACATGCAGATGCCTCGGTAACAACGCTGCCCAGCCTTTGTTAACCGTTGGATCTTCTCGAAATTTGGTTTGCAACTTCACAAGACACTGTTCCATGATCTAACCGTTGGGATCTTTGAGAAGATGTCTGGAGTGTCTAGAAGCTTCCGTTCCCGAGAGCATCTCTTATTTAAGCATTTCAGCCTTTGTTTTCGTGTAGCTTAGGAAAAACGTCATTTCTTCTTCTTTCTTTCTTCCAAAGCCATTTCTAAAGTTCCAAGAACTTTCTCCATCACCCACAACCACCATTAGCCACCACAAACCATCGTTGTTCTCCACATCGAGAGGAACCCTTCAACCGAAGCGGAATCTTCCAACTTGGCTTGCGATTTCGGTAGAGAACGAAACCCTAATCTGACCTTTCATTTTCTTTCGAGGTAACCATGGTTCTACGCTTGTTTCTTGTTAGTTTCATCTTGTCTTTGCATCTTTTCTGACTTTGGAACCGCCATTGTATGTCTTATGCTTCCTTTGAAAAACTTTTGAGAAAGAGACTTTGTAAACGTTATCCTTTCATGAAATGCATGTTATTTTCGTAACCTACACTGAACCCCGGTCACATTGGCGTGGTCGGAATTTTCAAATGATGTTCCTTTGTAAAACCTGAAATGCTCTCAGCTCTTTCAAGTAGTGATGTGGGTGTTTGACCCAGAGCACTGTTACTAGCTTTGATTTCTGAAATCCATACTAAGTCTCCTTCGTTTTGGCATAGTAGAGGCTTACGTGGAATCGACGAGCAAGGACGAAAAGGAATCTTCAAGTGACGCGACGAGGAATCCGCGGGGTAGCTCACGATAGGTGAGGGGAGTTTATTATAAAATTTACCGTTTCAACACCATAGTTAGGGTCAGGGAACCTAGCTATGAGGATATCTGCCTGTCCCTGTTGCATGATGATTTTTCTTCAAAGAAAATTACGTTTTAACTAATGGGATGCGATATATATATATATATATATATATATATATATATATATATATATATATATATATATGTGTGTGTGTGTGTGTGTATTGTGATGAATGATATTGTTTTGGTTGTTTGAAATGTGTTGTTTGAAGATCGTGCGTGTGGAAATGATATTGTTGTGTTTGTTTGAATTGTTGTTGATGTTGCTAGTGAGGATTTTAATTGATATGTGATGATAATGATAATTATGATGATATTGATTTGAGATGACATTGTTAATAAAGACCATGTCAACATGAATTGTTATTATTGATGAATATGTGAATATGAAATGAGGTTGGTGTTGTTGTTGATAACGTCATTGAGATGAGATGATATTTATGTTGTGAATGACATGGAAATACAATTTGTTGATTGATGTTGGAAATCCATTGGCATGTGCATGTTGTGTATGTTCGTGGGGGGCACTGTGCACTGACTTTTCAGGGACTTTGGCACTAGCTTTTGGCCACGTTCATACGTTGGATGTTGTGTATGATCGTGGGGGGCACTGTGCACTGACCTTGCAGGGTCTTTGGCACTAGCTTTTGGCCACGATCATACGTCGTATGAAGTGTATGTCATGGGGGGTAGAGTGCACTGACCTTGTCGGATGGGCCAGACGTGGGTAACTAGCGTGGTTAGAGAATCTATGCATTTCTGAGGGGATGCTTAGGCGCTTTAATTGGTCCGTGGTCTTTGGCACTTACTTTTGGCTGTGATCATAGCTCTTACGACACAGGAAATAGAGTAATTGTGGCCAAGTGTACTTTGTACTAGAGGGCTTGTCACCTGGTAGGGAACACCTTTGTGCTCCCAGGCTGATCACCTATGGGAGGGGGGCTGTTACGTGCACAACCGGGTGGTCTCGACAAACTCAGCACAGTTCCCTAAGTGAGAGTGTCGTGTGGACACGCTTAGGCTATTTCCTGAGGTTTGGTTGTTGTTGGTACGTACCACATTGCATCTGAGTGTTGAGTCAGGTGCATGCATCATTCTGTGCAGTCTTGATTGGGTCCATGGATGGATGATGAGTAATTGTTGGATGTGAATGATGAATATTTGTTGGATATGAGTGTTGAATAATGATTGTTGTGTATGCTTATCATGTTTGCCTATGTTCCTTGCTAATTGTGGTTATTTGGAATTGGTATTGGTTCTTTTATAATAAACTCACCCTTGCAATTTTGTATCGTGTGGTTGATACCTGTGATGATCACGAACCTTGTTCGTGGGAGCAGAATGACAGTGACAGGGTGTAGGGAGTAAGATTTTGGTGAGGAGCCGCTGAGCCGACGTGATGACGTTGGCGTTATTTTGGGAGAGAGTTGTGTTTTGTAATCAACTCCTCCGTAGATGGTTTTTAAGTTTTATTTTGTTGAGTTAAAGATGTAAAACTGGGATTTTAATTATATATATGAACATATTTAATTTTCGTTATGTGTATAACATGTACGGAATTATTGTTTCTATGTAATTATGCATATTCACTTAAGTAATAGCGTGTTGTTGGATGAATTTATATTGTGACAAAATCACTTCTATTTTCATAATCAAAAATTAAGGGAGTTCTTTTTATAAAAATTGAAATTATCGAATATTAGAGTGTGGATACCGTAGCGACGAGGCGGGTCGTTACATTTAGTGGTATCAGAGCAGGTCGAACCTTTCGGCCAGTGAGTTGTGAGTCTGCTATGTTTTTTTGTGCATTCTCTAGTTGTTTTGTTGAATGCTTGGTGTTGGTTTTTGCTGATGTTTGATGTTTGTTGTTTGCTATTAGCACTTACTCACTAGTTGTGTTTTAATGAGCTATAAAGATTTGATTGTTGAAGTCGTATTGAATTTGTTTTTCTGATGTCTGCTATACCATGAATTTCAATGCCGGGTCACGAATTATCAGACTGGCCAGCTGTATAATTTGTGAAGAGCAATGGAATGATATGGCAAGCGATCAGAAAATGCAAATGATGGAAAGTGGGTGTTAATGTCTTGAGTCATCATCTCTCAAGAGTAACTGAGTAGGAAATTTGTGATGATTGTTGTGTGGTTCTTTGTTTGTGTGCAGAAAAACTTAAGCTTTTTGTGTCTTCTTTAAATAAAGATCTAGTAGTAGAGACCCCTACTAGTGGTTCTGTGTTAACTTCAGATGTGTGTTTGAATTGTTCTGTGGAGATTTCTGGTAGGATATTCTTGATTGATTTGATTTGTTTGCTTTTGAGCCAGATTGACGTTATTCTTGGTATGGACTGGTTATCTTCCAACCATGTCTTGTTGAACTGTTTTGATAAAAGTGTGGTGTTTGATGATTCTGGAGTGAGTAAGGATATGATGTTTATCTCTGCCAACCAAGTTGTGACATCTTTAAAGGAAGATGCTCAAGTGTACATGATCTTGTCTAGCCTGGAAGTAGAGACAAAGGTTTCTATGTGTGACCTCCCTGTTGTTAGAGATTTTTCGAAAGTGTTTCCAGAGGATATATTCGGTCTGCCACCTGAGAGAGAGATAGAGTTTTCCATAGACTTAGTATCTGGTGCTGGACCCATATCCATAGCTCCTTATAGGATGTCTCCTATAGAGTTAGCTGAGCTTAAGAAACAATTAGAGGAGTTGTTGGATATGCAGTTTATTAGGACTAGTGTATCTTCGTGGGGAGCCCCAATGTTGCTAGTGAAGAAGAAAGATGGAACCATGAGGTTGTGTGTGGATTACCGTCAGTTGAATAAGGTAACGATTAAGAATAAGTAACCTTAGCCTAGAATAGATGACCTTATGGACCAGCTGGTAGGAGCTTGTGTGTCTAGCAAGATAGGCCTTAGGTTGGGTTATCATCAGATCCGAGTGAAGTCTGAGGATATACCAAAGACTGCTTTTAGGACCCGTTATGGTCACTATGAGTATCTAGTCATGCCCTTTGGTGTGACTAATGCTCCATGAGTGTTTATGTACTACAAGAATAAATTTTTTCACCCTTACCTTGATAGTTTTGTGGTAGTATTCATAGATGATATTTTGGTATACTCCAAGACTAGAAAGGAGCATGAAGAACATTTGAGGATTGTGTTGCATACCCTTAAGGACCGACAACTCTATGTTAAGTTGTCCAAGTGTGAGTTCTGATTAGAGAAAGTTAGTTTCCTAGGGCATGTGATATCTCAAGGGGGTATAGCTGTGGATCCCTCTAAGATAGAAGTTGTTCTTAAGTGGGAGAGTCCTAAGTCTGTTTTTGAGATTAAGAGTTTTATGGGCTTAACAGGATACTACCGGAGATTCATAGAAGGCTTTTCCAAGTTGGCTCTACCTTTAACTAAACTGACTCGTAAGGGTCAAGCTTTTGTGTGGGATACCCAATGTGAGCATAGTTTCCAAACCCTTAAGGAAAGATTGACAATCGCTCCAGTGCTAGTTTTGCCTAATCCGAGAGAACCATTTGAGGTGTATTGTGATGCATCAAAGATAGGTTTAAGCGGAGTGTTGATGCAAAATGGCCAAGTGGTGGCCTATGCTTCTAGACAGCTTAAGACTCATGAGAGGAATTATCCCACCCATGATCTAGAGTTGGTTGCTGTAGTTTTTGCCCTTAAGATTTGGAGACATTATCTGTTTGGCTCTAAGTTCGAGGTATTTAGTGATCATAAGAGCCTTAAATACTTGTTTAGTCAGAAGGAGATGAACATGAGACAAAGGAGATGGTTAGAGTTTCTTAAGGATTATGATTTTGAGCTTAGCTACCATCCCAGTAAAGCCAATGTAGTGGCTGATGCCTTGAGTAGGAAATCTCTACAAATGTCTTCCTTGATGGTTAGAGAGATGGATCTCCTGGAACAGTTTAGAGACCTTAGTCTTGCATGTGAGGTTACTCCTAATAGTGTAAGATTAGGAACTTTGAGGATCACTAGTGAGTTACTAAGAGATATCAGGGAAGGTCAGAAGATTGATCCTTTTCTAAGGACTCAGTTAGAGGCTATAGAGTCAAGAAGGGACAGTAGTTTCAATGTTGGATCAGAGGGAGTTTTGAGACTCCAAGATAGGATTTGTGTTCCCAATGTGCCTGAACTTAGGAAGATGATCTTAGAGGAAGGACATAGGAGTAATTTGAGCATCCATCCTGGTTGATCGAGGCCGTACCCGAATCAAATAAACATTAAAATGTAGTAACTAGGAAGTGATCCTAGGTCGTTTCCCAACGAGCAGTGACAAGCCAAATGTTCATAATATACTTGCAGTAACAGTAACAATAACGATGGGGGGGTTGTTTGCTTTTGTAAATTAAACAGCGAATATATGTGAATTAGAAAATATCAGAATTAAAACACGTTGTTTCCCCTTGATTCACAAGCAAGTCTCTTATCCTAGGTTACGAGAGTTTATCCTTTATCAGTTTAACCACTTAATCCAACCCTAAATTAAATTACTAAGCGAAATTCAACATAAGGCATTCATTATGTGATTAAGCATCACATACACCAATTACTCATAAACGATCATTAAGCATGAACGTAAATTAAGCGCAGAGACAATTAATCAAGCACTAAGCATGCATGAATTAAAAGCAACAAATTCAAAGTAATTAGTGAAGGGGAAAAACTAAACAGAATTTAACAGTAATAATAGAACCTCAAAGAGAACTGTGCTTGATCCTCAAGGGAAAACAACGCTGCGGACTTAGCCTTCCATTAATCAAATAGAGAATGAAATTTTATTGATAAAACTAAAAGTCTGAACTAGAATTGAAAAAAAACGAAAATAAAAGAGAAAGAGAAGAGAGACTAAAACTAAAAACGAAAAATAGAAGAGAGAGAGGAGAGAGAGAGAGAGTCTCCCGCGAGGGAGAGAGGGGGGCCCCTAAACTAGAACCTTGGTGTTGTTATATAGTTTTTTTTCAGCCCCAAAGCTTACAAATATGTTTTAAATCCAAGCCCATAAGTAAAATCAAATCAAATCTAGATAAGATAAGATAAGATAAGATAAGATCTAGATGAAATAATATCTAGATGAGATCAAATCTAAATAATATCTAGATAAGATAAGATCTAATTTTATAGAATAAATTAGTCTGCCCTCTTCAAGTCCAAGCCCAATTCTAGATTCAAGCCCAATGCTAGATTCAAGCCCAATGCTTCATTAATTCCTGAAATTAGATTAAAAACATCAAATTAGCTGAATGGGCCCAAATAATAAAACTGCCTAATTAATTGACAATTAAGACCAATCAATAATTAAAATGGTGCAAAAAGGGTTTAGAAAATAGAAGAAAATGATGGCACATCACTGGTGCTACCAAGATTTATCATGATTTAAAGACGATGTTTTGGTGGCCCAACATGAAGAGAGAGGTTAGTGAGTTTGTGTATGCATGCCTAGTCTGTCAGAAGGCTAAGATAGAACATCAAAGACCTTCAGGGAAGTTACAACCCTTAGAGATACCCCAGTGGAAGTGGGACAGTATTTCCATGGATTTTGTGGTAGGACTACCTAGAACCCCTAGAGGTTTAGACTCTATCTGGGTTATTGTTGACAGATTGACTAAGTCTGCTCACTTCATTCCCATTAATATCATATTTTCCTTGGAAAAGTTTACCACCTTGTATATAAGTGAGGTTGTCAGGTTACATGGTGTGCCATCTAGCATAGTATCTAATAGAGATCCTAGATTTACCTCTAGGTTTTGGGAGAGCTTGAACAGAGTGTTGGAAACCAAGCTTAGACTGAGTTCAGCCTACCATCCTCAGACTGATGGTCAAACTAAACGGACCATTCAGTCGTTGGAGGACCTTTTAAGAGCATGTGTCTTAGAGAAGAAGGGAAGCTGGGAGGGTTTTCTTCCATTGATAAAGTTCACTTATAACAACAGTTTTCATTCCACCATTGGCATGGCTCCCTATGAAGCTTTGTATGGTAGAAGGTGTAGAACACCCCTATGTTGGTTAGAGCCCGGAGAAGGCCTCACCTTAGGACCAGAAGTGGTACAACAAACCACTGAGAAAGTTAAGTTAATTCAGGAAAGGATGAGAACTGCTCAGGGTAGGCAGAAAAGTTATAATGATAAGAGGAGGAAAGATCTGAAATTCGAGGTTGGTGATCATGTATTCTTGAGAGTCACTCCATGGACTGGGGTTGGTCGAGCATTGAAATCCCGAAAACTCACACCTCGCTTTATTGGTCCTTTCCAAATTCTTAAGAAAGTTGGCCTTGTGGCATACCAAATTGCACTACCCCCGTCTCTTTCTAATCTTCACAATGTCTTTCATGTGTCTGAACTCTGTAAGTATATCCGTTATCCATCCCATGTGATTGAATTGGATGATGTATAGGTGAAGGAGAATTTGACATATGAAACATTGCCTTTGAGGATCGAGGATAGGCGAACAAAACACCTAAGAGGGAAAGAGATTCCGTTGGTCAAGGTGATCTGGGGAGGTGCATCAGGAGAAGATGCCACGTGGGAATTAGAAAGTCAGATGCGAGAAGCTCACCCATCCTTGTTTGAGTAAGGTAAATTTCGAGGACGAAATTTCTAAAAGGGTGGGAGAGTTGTAACACCCTGATATATATATCTATATATTATTAGTAATTATGTTTGATGTTTGATTATTTGTTGCGTTATTTTCATCCGTAATTATTTTTACGGAAGTTAATTTAGTTAATAGAGGGGTGTGGATAGATAAGGATCTAGCTTCTCAAAGAAGCCTCTTGAGAAAGCTTCTCAAAGAAGCCACGAGGAAGCTTCTGGAGGAAGCCTCTTAATGAAACTTCTAGAGAAAGCTACATGAAGCAGCCTCGGTAAAAACCCTTCTAGAAATTTGTTCTTCAACTTCACAAGAAATTTGTTCTTCAACTTCACAAGATACTTGTCCATAATCTGACCGTTGGGATCTTTGAGAAGAGGTTTGGAGTGTGTTAGAAGCCTCTTAATGAAGCTTCTAGAGAAAACTACATGCAGCTGCCTCGGTAAAAACGCTGCCCAGCCTTTGTTAACCGTTGGATCTTCTCGAAATTTGCTTTGCAACTTCACAAGACACTGTTTCATGATCTAACCGTTGGGATCTTTGAGAAGATGTCTGGAGTGTCTAGAAGCTTCCGTTCCCGAGAGCATCTCTTATTTAAGCATTTCAGCCTTTGTTTTCGTGTAGCTTAGGAAAAACGTCATTTCTTCTTTCTTTCTTTCTTCCAAAGCCATTTCTAAAGTTCCAAGAACTTTCTCCATCACCCACAACCACCATTAGCCACCACAAACCATCGTTGTTCTCCACATCGAGAGGAACCCTTCAACCGAAGCGGAATCTTCCAACTTGGCTTGCGGTTTCGGTAGAGAACGAAACCCTAATCTGACCTTTCATTTTCTTTCGAGGTAACCATGGTTCTACGCTTGTTTCTTGTTAGTTTCATCTTGTCTTTGCATCTTTTCTGACTTTGGAACCGCCATTGTATGTCTTATGCTTCCTTTGAAAAACTTTTGAGAAAGAGACTTTGTAAACGTTATCCTTTCATGAAATGCATGTTATTTTCGTAACCTACACTGAACCCCGGTCACATTGGCGTGGTCGGAATTTTCAAATGATGTTCCTTTGTAAAACCTGAAATGCTCTCAGCTCTTTCAAGTAGTGATGTGGGTGTTTGACCCAGAGCACTGTTACTAGCTTTGATTTCTGAAATCCATACTAAGTCTCCTTCGTTTTGGCATAGTAGAGGCTTACGTGGAATCGACGAGCAAGGACGAAAAGGAATCTTCAAGTGACGCGACGAGGAATCCGCGGGGTAGCTCACGATAGGTGAGGGGAGTTTATTATAAAATTTACCGTTTCAACACCATAGTTAGGGTCAGGGAACCTAGCTATGAGGATATCTGCCTGTCCCTGTTGCATGATGATTTTTCTTCAAAGAAAATTACGTTTTAACTAATGGGATGCGATATATATATATATATATATATATATATATATATATATATATATATATATATATATATATATATATATATATATATATATATGAATATATATATGTATTATGATGAATGATATTGTTTTGGTTGTTTGAAATGTGTTGTTTGAAGACCGTGCGTGTGGAAATGATATTGTTGTGTTTGTTTGAATTGTTGTTGATGTTGCTAGTGAGGATTTTAATTGATATGTGATGATAATGATAATTATGATGATATTGATTTGAGATGACATTGTTAATAAAGACCATGTCAACATGAATTGTTATTATTGATGAATATGTGAATATGAAATGAGGTTGGTGTTGTTGTTGATAACGTCATTGAGATGAGATGATATTTATGTTGTGAATGACATGGAAATATGATTTGTTGATTGATGTTGGAAATCCATTGGCATGTGCATGTTGTGTATGTTCGTGGGGGGCACTGTGCACTGACCTTTCAGGGTCTTTGGCACTAGCTTTTGGCCACGTTCATACGTTGGATGTTGTGTATGATCGTGGGGGGCACTGTGCACTGACCTTGCAGGGTCTTTGGCACTAGCTTTTGGCCACGATCATACGTCGTATGAAGTGTATGTCATGGGGGGTAGAGTGCACTGACCTTGTCGGATGGCCCAGACGTGGGTAACTAGCATGGTTAGAGAATCTAAACATTTCTGAGGGGATGCTTAGGTGCTTTAATTGGTCCGTGGTCTTTGGCACTTACTTTTGGCCGTGATCATAGCTCATACGACACAGGAAATAGAGTAACTGTGGCCAAGTGTACTTTGTACTAGGGGGCTTGTCACCTGGTAGGGAACACCTTTGGGCTCCCAGGCTGATCACCTATGGGAGGGGGGCTGTTACGTGCACAACCGGGTGGTCTCAACAAACTCAGCACAGTTCCCTAAGTGAGAGTGTCGTGTGGACACGCTTAGGCTATTTCCTGAGGTTTGGTTGTTGTTGGTACGTACCACATTGCATCTGAGTGTTGAGTCAGGTGCATGCATCATTCTGTGCAGTCTTGATTGGGTCCATGGATGGATGATGAGTAATTGTTGGATGTGAATGATGAATATTTGTTGGATATGAGTGTTGAATAATGATTGTTGTGTATGCTTATCATGTTTGCCTATGTTCCTTGCTAATTGTGGTAATTTGGAATTGGTATTGGTTCTTTTATAATAAACTCACCCTTGCAATTTTGTATCGTGTGGTTGATACCTGTTGTCATACCCTAATTTCGTCCGGGGACCTTTGCTTGATGACATGCGACCTTTGTTTGGTCCTTGTAAGGTGCTTGGCACCCATCATTAGGCAATTTGTGAAGTTCCGGGACATGCCGAAAATCAAAAGAAAATACTGATGCACAATCCGTAAGGTTCCGTGACACACCCTGAAATCAAATGGAAGCATCGTTGCATAATTAAGTGAGATTCCGTAACATTCCGTAAGTCAAAAAGGGGATGATTATGTAATCCGCAAGGTTCCGTAACATTACGGAAAGAAAACAAGTATCGTTACGAGATTCGTAAGTTTCCGTAACTTTACGAAAAAAAGAATCACCAAAAAAGGTAAGGGGGGTGAACTTATCAAGATAGGGGTGTAAATAGCAATTCAAATCTAGGCCCTTCCGAAACATTTTGGAAGTTGGGTTGCTTAAGGAGGAAGCAACTGGGCGGCAAGCTCCTCCACGTTTTTGAAAAATGGTTTCCGGGGCTTCCGCGACTTCCGCAATACTTCCGTAAAATTTCCGAAAACCTTGGGTAAGCATATTCCACTTAACATTGGTGAAAGGGAAGAGAAAAAAGATGAAAATCAAATTCGAAAACACTTCCGTAAGGCTTCCGTAACTTTTCCGTAAAATACGAAAAGGGGGGTGAACTTAGTAATTCGGGTGCGCTTAGAAATCTTCTTCATTAAGTCTTTGGGCGGCAAGCACCTCCTTTTTTTTCTATAAATAGGGGAGGGGGGAGCTGTTTCAAAATGTTCAAGACCCCTTTGGCTATGCATTTCGGCTATTTTGGGCAAAAAACACGTTTTCGTGAAGAAAAATCGAGTCGAAGTGCTTCTGTAATGCTTCCGTAAGCGATTCTGTGGAAATTCTTCATCGTTCTTCGTCGTTCTTCACCGTTCTTCATCCATTCTTCGTTCTTCAACGGGTAAGTTTTCGAATCCGAGACTTTCAATTCATTTCTTGTTTTGTGTACTTTCACTTTAATTTCGTTTACTTTCAGTTTTCTTTTCTTCCCTTTTGACGTGCTTAAGCCATTTATTTAAGTCATTTCTCGCTTAATCTAAAAATAAAATAAATTTCCACCGATCGTTTGAATTGTATCATCCGTTAATTTTGGTTAAAATGAATTCCGACCGTTCGGTCGTGCCGTAACCACGTTGGAAATCAAAAAAAGAGGTAAAATAATAATATAATAATCAAAAAAATATTTTTTAGTAAAGTAAAGCGAAAAATCAATCGGACTTTTCTCTTTGGGATTTCTCATTCTTAATCGAATTGACTAATAACTAAGGTGAAACTAAGGCTAAAATCAACTCGCCTAGTCAAGCTCGTCCACAAAAATAGGTTTTTGAAAGTTTATCACTTCAATTTCTTATTAAGTAAAATGGGTCATTTTTAAGGTCCAACGCCTTAAAATGATCACCTTTCAAGTAAAAAGAATCACTTGATTCACGCATAAGAAAGAACTACGTAGGTCTGATTTTCTCATCCCAATTGAGGAATACGTAGGAGCAAAGGGAAACACCCTTGTCGACCACAAAAAGAGAAAAAAAATATAAAAAGGTATAAAGGATATAAGGACATAAAAGGGAACGTAAAAATCAAAGTCATGTTTGCACATTCGATTAAAGGCTGCCATCCCTTGTGACGGACGTGTGGGGTGCTAATACCTTCCCCGCGCGTAAATACAACTCCCGAACCTTTCACTTAAAAGTTCGTAGATCGCGTCTTTTCCGGTTTTTCCGACGTTTTCCTCAAATAAACGTTGGTGGCGACTCTGCGCGTATTCCTTTCGTGGAACACGCATCCCGCGAGTCACGCGTCGCCCTCCCGCCGAAGGGTAGGTTGCGACAGTTGGCGACTCCACTGGGGACTGTTTTTAGAGAGTTAGGCCATTTAATCTTGTGCAAATTTTGCCATGACTTACTCCTTTGTTGGCTTCCCCTTATTATGTTCTTGTATATATAACTCTTTGATGCTTTTAGTGCATTTTTTTTGTATGCATGAGGTAAATATTTATTCATTTGATGCACACAAACACTAACACTATTTGCACACACGGTGAGTTGAAAAAGGGCCCTATACCCGGGTTCGTGGGAACATAAGGAGTGGAGGTGAATCCGTGATCATGCTAGGTCTCCGACTTGCTTGATTACAGTGAACCCTCATCTAGAGTTTTTCTTTTTGAAAACATATTGTTGCTAGTAGTCCCTACTGCTGCAGTATGTTCTTCGAAGGGGATGATACCTCTAGAAACCATCAAGAGAGATATGACTACCTTGGGGGTTATCACTAAAAGCCTAGTTAGCTCTCTCCCTTATAGGTCCCTTAAATAGGGGCACGGAGCAAACACGCTGCGTGCCATTTTTCACACTGCCATGCATAAGTATCATATACCCTTTTGCTTATATTTGTTTGTGAATATTGTCGTACTATGTACATCCCCGTGGGTTTCGTCTTTGATCCCCTCACTTTAGCAAACCGACGGAGGGTCCGTGTCGCCTTCTTAAAAAACATGCGTTGGGTGCCATGCTGCCCAAACGTTGTATCCAAGAAGGAAACAATTTCTCGGGCTCCCATATTCGTAAATTGCATCTGTGTCATATGCATTTCTTCATGCATTCATCCATTCTACCCATGATAGATGTAGGAGTTTTGTTTCGCACTAGATTTTATTTCACTTTAGTAAAACATGAGATCAAGTCAAAAGCCTTCGCTTAAAAAGAGGTTCTATCAAGTCAAAATCAAGAGCTTAGAGGTCACCAGTTTACGAAAGTTGGGGCAATTAATGGGTCAACTTCAACAGCAAGCCTTCCGCAAAGCCTATGGTCAGATTTGGGACCTAGCTAGGGTAGAAATGATGCAATCCTACTCCGCAAGGGCATTGGATAGAAAAACTCCAAGTAGATTGGGCCAGAGATGCAAGAGAAGGCCCTAGGGTTCTTATGAGCCTTAGGATAGATTTCGGGCCCATGGGCTAAGTACGAGCCCGCTTATCTTTGTAAATATTAGATTAAGGTTTCATTATATTTGGTCCTTGTATATAGGGCTCCATATTGTAGGTAGGGTACCCTAGAAATATAGGATTTTTCAGCCCTTGTATTTTTGGGCACCTAGACTAGTTTTTGTATTAGGGGTAGTTTTGTAATTTCACATGCACTAAGTGGATATTTGATGTGTGTGGTTGGAAATAAATTTAATTGAATTGGTAGAAGCCCAATCCAATTAAATTTTAGAGGGGGAGGTGAGCATTTGCTTACTACACCCATTGCCACATCATATAGTCACACTTTGTGCATGTCCTTCATGCTTTTCATGCCTCATGACACCTAAGCACACTTAGTGGAGAATCTTGTAATTGATCTTGGATTAGTGGGCTGAACCATAACTAAAATTCACTAATCATAATTAGTGAAATTTTGGCTCCAAAGTTTGGCTCCACAAATTCAATTTCAAATTCAAGTGAAATTTGAATTTCCCTCCAATTTTGTGTGACACTTAGGTTATAAATAGAGGTCATGTGTGTGTATTTTTTTCAACTTTGATCATTTGAATATTAACTTCAGATTTCAGAGCTCCTTTTGAGCACAAAATTTCGTGCTCTTCTCTCTCTCTCCCTTCATTCATCTCCTTCTTCCTCCAAGCTCTTATCCATGGCCTCCTATGGTGGTGAGCTTCTTCTAGACTCATCTTCTCCTTGAAGTGGCGTCTCCTCTCTCTCTTCCTTCTCCATTCCGCTGCCATTTATCTTCCAAGAAGCAAAGGAATCCATTGATGAAGAAGATCCTAGGCCTACAAGCTCCAATGGAGCTTGCATCATGTGGTATCAAGAGCATCTTCATCTAGGTGATGTTCTTTTGCTTCCTCTATCTTTTTGTTCGGTGAATTCTCTTTAATTCCTTGTTCTTCATCTTATTCTCCATGTATATCCTCCATTGTCTTGTGGTTTGGTGCTGTTTAGAGTAGATTCAAAAAAAAATAAACCGATTAAATCTTAGATCTACACTTGTTCTTGCATTTCTATGGTTCAAATTTTGTAGATCTACTCTTGAATCTTGTTTTTGTGTTGATTTTAGGTTCTATCATTTTTCATTCATAATATTCTTGTGCTGAACCTTTAGATCTAAATTTTGTTCCAAAATATTGATTAGAAAAAAAAAACACAAAAATCTAAGTGTAAATCACTTAATCCATGTTGTCTTAGAGTCATGTTTAGTCATAGTAATTGTCACATTATGTTCTAAGTTTGTGTTGAATTTTATTTTGTTGATTGAATTCTAGATACATTTTTTCATGTATTCTTGTCATTCTTAGCCTATCTTTTGAATTTTGAGTCTAATTCATGCATGTTATTTAGTTCATAACATGTTCTAAATCAATTCCTAGAAGTAGTCTTGTTGTTGAACTTTTTTTTGTTTTCTAAGTTTCCTACATGATGCCTATGATGAAGTTGAGTTGTGGTGCTGAGTTGTGGCTGGATTTGTGAATCAAATAAGTCTTAAGCTCTCTTTAATTGTGTTATTCAAGATAATTGAGCATAAGCAAACACAAATTGTAACTATCCAAGCCTTAAGCAACATAAACACTACTCTTGATTTCTAGGTTGAAATCGCTGGTGCTGGCAGCTTGAACATACGAACTTGTATAAATTACTGGGAATTGGTCACTACGTTTTTTGAGCTGAAACTTTTACTGAATTTTCTAGACATCTGGACCAAAATTATAAAAAAAGAACCAAGCGATTTGGATTAAAGGAAAAATAAGAAAAATCTCACAAGTTGGCAGAAAAATCAGTGTCCAGGAAAAAAAAAAAGTGAAAGGAAAGTGTGCTTGTTGTTTTGGCTCAAAATTTGTTCTATAATTGGTGCCTATTTTATACCAATCCTAGTTCTGAAATTTCAATTGAAAATTATTGTGAAAACAAGTGCCAAAACTAGAGGTTTCTTGAGTCTTTTTTTTTTTAGTTTTTCTACTCTACTCTAGAGCCATTCTAGGTTTCTCTTTGAGTCCTAGCTTGCTTTTTGTGCTTTTCATTGCTTTAATTGTTGAATAATCCTTGGAAATTTGTCTTGTTAAAACTCTATTGGTTTAGCTTTCATTTCATTTTTTTTGTCTTTGGTTATTGCTTGTCTCTTTGTTTCCTTGCTTGTGAGTTGCCATATAGGGAATTGGAAAGGAGGATTGGTGCCATATCTTGAAGAATTTGAGTCAAGAAGCAAGGGGCCAACCACCTTAAGAGCTATTGGACTAAGAAGCACTCCAAATTGAGTGAAACACTAAAGAGAGAATAGCCACCACAATTGAGGACTTTTTTCTTTGTAATTTTGTAATTGGCAATTTGCTTTGCTTTCAAATTTTGTAACAAAAAGGCCTTTCATTGGAAGTAAGTTGGGAGCCTCCGCTAGGTCAATTTGTGTGTAATAATTTTAGGCAATTTCCCCTTAGGATAGTGAGTGTTTTGTTGGGAACCTTAAATGAGGTCATCCAAACACTCCTAGGATCCGCCTAGTTTGCATTTCTTGCACTTTAATTTCTTGCTTACTTTCATAGCTTATTTCCTTTACCCTCCATTGTCAAACCGCCTAGATAGCTTGCCTTTTACCAATTAGTTTTTACCTTATCTTTCACCCCTCTTTTAGTGTTATTTTGGCTAGTTTCAACCATAGTTTCTTTTACCTTTTGTTTTCAAACCCCCAACAAGAAAGAACCATAACTTAGGAACCAACATGAGTCTTCATTCTTCATCTAGTGTTAATGGTGAGGGTTCTACTCCTAAGGACCCCTTGTATAAGATATTAGATGAGTTGGGATCCCTTAATTCGTGGAAAGAAAAACAAGAGAGAAAAGAAAAAGGAAAACAAAGAGTGGAAGAAATAAGTCAAGATGAAAGAGAGAAAATAAGAGAGGAAGAAAGAAGAAAAATAATGAAAGAAATGAAAAGAGAAAAACATGTCTCCTATAGTAGTCATAACTCTTGCAAGAGCCTAAGTGAAGAACTTCGTGACTATTATGAAGGAAGGCATAGGTCACATCTTAGACCTCACTCCCATAGGAGAGAAAATGAAAGAAAGCCTCAAGAGGTTAACATTAAACTCCCATACTTCCATGGGAAGGACAATGTAGAGGCCAATTTAGATTGGGAAATAAGGGTAGAGCAACAACTTAAAAGGAAGTCTACTTCAAAATCTTATGGCTCTCACTCTTATCCAAAGAAAGACCAAGGTCAAGGAATCTTAGGGGTGAGACCTTCTAAGCCCAAAGATGATAAGGGGAAGACAATAGAAAAGCAACCCCTTAAGGCTAGTATGCAAGAGAAGACTAGCTCCATGAAGTGCTTTAAATGTCTTGGAAGAGGACACATTACTTCTCAATGCCCCACCAAGAAAACCATGATTATGAGGGGCCAAGACATTTATAGTAGCCTAGATGAGGCTACTACTTCACCTTCCTCTAGTAAAAGTGAAGAAGCAAAAGGGGAAGAATCTAGTGAAGAGATCTACCCCCAAGAAGAAGGACAACCTTTAATGGTTAAGGAGGAGTGTAAGGAGGTAAGTGTCTCCTCCAAGAGGTTAGCTAAGAAGGAAAGACATTTTGAAATAAAGACAAATATTAAAGAAATTTCCCTTCTTAGACAACCTCCACATTTTCTCCTTTGTAAAAAGACACTTGTTAGCATTGCCACATCTCTTAGGCTTGAGTTTATTCCTCAAGTAAAGGAGTTGTTGGATGAGGGTTTGCTTCGCAAGAGATTAAATCCTTGTGCTTTGTTGGTGCCCAAAATAGGTATTATTAGGCACCAAATCCCTAAAATAGGTGGTGTGATGAATGCTTTGGGTGGTGCAACACTCTTTTGTAAAATTACTCATGCACCCAACATCTTCATGATTTGTGTACATAGGGACTCATTAGGTAGGTTTGTTCTTATTTTTAGTTTCAATACAAACTTAGGCACTCATATGGGACACCTTAGGTTTGTCATACTTTTTGGTAGGAATAATCAACATGAAAATACAGAAAAAGGTATGTTCTATTGCTTTACTTTTCTTAATTTTTTAAATTGTGACCAAAGGGTTCCCATGAACCCTAAGAGAATAAAGGTCATTCCTGAGTGGCCTGCTCCACCAAGTGTAAGAAAAATTTGGGGCTTCCAAGACTTAACAAACTTTTACAAAAGGTTTGCCCCATATTTTTCTATACTTGTAGCACCACTCATTGAGTTGGTGAGGAACCATGTTCCTTCATGGGAAGATGCCCAGGAAATGAGTTTTCAGACCTTACCTTACTTCAACATACTAAACACCACTAATACATATGTTTTTGTTCTTTTTACAGGTGTTAAGGGAAGGAGCCCAGAGTATCAAGAACCTCAGGATTTGAGGTCAAATCCTTTTCAAGGGGGAGGGAATGATGCAATCCTACTCCGCAAGGGCATTGGATAGAAAAACTCCAAGTAGATTGGGCCAGAGATGCAAGAGAAGGCCCTAGGGTTCTTATGAGCCTTAGGATAGATTTCGGGCCCATGGGCTAAGTACGAGCCCGCTTATCTTTGTAAATATTAGATTAAGGTTTCATTATTTTTGGGCCTTGTATTTAGGGCTCCATAATGTAGGTAGGGTACCCTAGAAATATAGGATTTTTCAGCCCTTGTATTTTAGGGCACCTAGACTAGTTTTTGTATTAGGGGTAGTTTTGTAATTTCACATGCACTAAGTGGATATTTGATGTGTGTGGTTGGAAATAAATTTAATTGAATTGGTAGAAGCCCAATCCAATTAAATTTTAGAGGGGGAGGTGAGCATTTGCTTACTACACCCCATTGCCACATCATATAGTCACACTTTGTGCATGTCCTTCATGCTTTTCATGCCTCATGACACCTAATCACACTTAGTGGAGAATCTTGGAATTGATCTTGGATTAGTGGGCTGAACCATAACTAAAATTCACTAATCATAATTAGTGAAATTTTGGCTCCAAAGTTTGGCTCCACAAATTCAATTTCAAATTCAAGTGAAATTTGAATTTCCCTCCAATTTTGTGTGACACTTAGGCTATAAATAGAGGTCATGTGTGTGCATTTTTTTTGAACTTTGATCATTTGAATATTAACTTCAGATTTCAGAGCTCCTTTTGAGCACAAAATTTCGTGCTCTTCTCTCCCTCTCCCTTCATTCATCTCCTTCTTCCTCCAAGCTCTTATCCATGGCCTCCTATGGTGGTGAGCTTCTTCTAGACTCATCTTCTCCTTGAAGTGGCGTCTCCTCTCTCTCTTCCTTCTCCATTCCGCTGCCATTTATCTTCCAAGAAGCAAAGGAATCCATTGATGAAGAAGATCCTAGGCCTACAAGCTCCAATGGAGCTTGCATCAAGAAGTCTCCATGGAACCGATTGCATCCCTTTCCCAGTATTATGACCAGCCCCTAAGGTGCTTCACATTCGAGGACTTCCAGCTAGTGCCGACTGTGAAAGAGTTTAAAGAAATCCTGGGATGCCCACTGGGAGGAAGGAAGCCATATCTTTTCTCTGGGTTCTATCCCTCCACGACAAGAGTTGCCAAGGTAGTGAAAATCTCAGCACAAGAGTTGAACCAGGTAAAGCAAAATAGGAATGGGGTAGTCGGAGTATCAAGGAAGTGTTTGGAGGAAAGGGCAAAGGCCTTGGAAAATCAAGGCGAATGGGCTTTCTTTTATTGACATCTTGGCGCTTTTGATCTTTGGAGTTTTCCTCTTTTCGAATATGGAAGGGTTAGTGGACCTAGCGGTGATTGACGCTTTCCTCGCCTTTCATCATGGCAAGGAAAGCCCGGTCATCGCCATTTTGGCCATGTATGAAACATTCGACCGGGGATGTGAAAAGAGCGACGCAAGAATTTTTTGTTGTGCACTGGCTCTCTATGTGTGGCTGGTTTCACACCCTTTTCTCCAAGAAGGTAGGCCCGTCTATCCGCTACAAGGTCACCGCTCGTGCGTCGAAAAAGGAAAGGCGAATTGGGACCAACTCTTGGCTAGCATGGAGGGGCGTCTGTTAATTGGTTCCCTCGCTAGAAGGAAGGAAGAATCAGGATTCTATCTTCATGCGAAGGATGTCCAAATGTTCTCTTGATGGGAACAAGGGGTTGTATTAATTATAATCCCGTCCTCGCCATAAGACAGCTTGGCTACCCCATGAGAGAAGTGCCATCAGACGAAAGCATCACGCCTTTCATCGCATGGGGTTTCAGTGACCACAAACGTGAGGGGCTTTATAGGGCAGCAATAGTGAGCTCAAGCTCCGAAGAGGTGAAAGGAATCATCACGGGTCAAAGGCATGATCTTGAAGGACGAGCTAAAGGTTTGCCTTAGGTCGAAAAGAAATTTGTCCCAACAGTTAAGCGAGACTGAAGGGAATATGTGGGCCATCATCGATAAGTGCAAAGAGAAGCTAAATCTAGCGGCGACTCACGAGCAAAGGCTAGAGGATGAGTACGCCAAGATATCAGCAGAAAGGGAAGCAAGGGAAAGGGTAATTGATTCATTGCACCAAGAGGCAACAATGTGGACGGACCGATTTGCTCTTACTTTGAACAGGAGTCAAGAACTTCCCCCATTGCTAGCCAAGGCCAAAGCAGTGGCGGACACCTACTCCGCCCCCAAGGAGATCCACGGACTTCTCAGCTATTTTCAGCATATGATAGACTTAATGGACCATATGATTAGAAACCGCTAGGAAGTTTGTATTGTCGCTCAGATCTTGACTAGTTATAACTTTTTGAAAAAAATGAGTTTATCCCATGTTTTTACTCCAAAAATCAGTGCGAATCATTTGCGTTCAACAAACTTTTTGATCTGCAAAATTGCATACCATTTGTTTTCATGTTTGCTCATCCTTGTGTTTTCCTCTACAAAAACAAAAAAGGGGAAGCGTGAAACTTCACACTACATTCTTAGTTGCATGTGTTAGGCACCATGAGCCAACCATGTTGGGATCATAAACCCATTTCTAAAAAAAAAAAAAAACACACAACAACAAAACAAAATAATTGAACATGGTACCTAATGCATGGTTAACTAGGAAATGGTGTTTCTTCGGGCATCTCAATTTCATAATTACATTTTCCATGCATAGCTTAAAGTATGCCCGAGTCATTCATCCCTATGAGATGTTGTTGAAGTATTGGCGATCAGAATTGCCATTCCTTGGATTATAGGGTTGAACCAAGCTCATGCTTTTACAAAAAGGTTCATCAAGTCAAAATATGGAAGTAACCGTCTTGCAAAATTGGGGCAAAAGATGAATCGAGTCACATCACTGCTTCGTCTACTGCCAAACATATTTAGGATTGTTGATGTCCTTGTTACTTCCAGTTTCACCTTGACAAAGATGTCATGGACCATGTTGAAAATCTAAATTGATTCAACCCCATATCCTGTGTAAAAATTTGCAATCTTCAACTGTACATCATTCGCATACATCCATGCTTTTCATTGGTTGCATTGCTCATTGCATTCTTTCCTTGAAAAATAAAATAAAATAAAATAAAATGAACTTAATCATTGTTATCAAAAAAAAAAAACATGCTTTACGGCGTCCTCACCGAACTTGTGCTAGAGCTAGAGTAATGGGTGAAGTAGAGGAGATACAAGAGAAGATGAAGGCCGACATGGAGGCCATTAAAGAGAAAATGGCCACAATGATGGAGGCCATGATGAGCGTGAAGAAGATAATGGAAGCCAATGCGGTTGCAATTGCCGCTACCAGCGTTGTTGCTAAGGTGAACCTGATGTCCCCATCCGGCATCAACCAAATGAATCATCCAACCTCAGATATGGTAGGCAAAGATTTGGGAAGTACGGGCAGCCCCCATATGATCGTGATGGTAGACACATTATCGATACTCTACTATGAAAAGATGGTAGGCTACGCACCCTCAAAGCTTTGCGGATTTGGTCTTCGCCAGTGAAAGGATCGATGTGGGTCCGAAAAGAGGCAAATTTGATCATCCTACTAGGACGACTGAGAAAACTGGGGCAAATGAAGAGGGTGAGAAAGAGGGAGAAACCCATGCTGTGACTGCCATTCCTATACGTCCAAGTTTCCCACCAAACCCAACAATGTCATTACTCAGTCAATAACAAACCTCCTCCTTACCCACCACCCAGTTATCCACAAAGGCCATCCTTAAATCAACCACAAAGCCTGTCTACCGCACTTCCAATGACGAAGACCACCTTTAGCACAAACCAAAAAAACACCAACAAAAAGGAATTTTGCAGCAAAAAGCCTGTAGGGTTCACCCCAAATTCCGTTGTCATATGCTAAACTTGATCCCATATCCACTCAATAATTCAATGGTAGCCATAACCCCAACCAAGGTTCCTCAACCTCCATTTTTCTGAGGATACGACTCGAACGCAACGTGTGCTTATCGTGGAGGAGCCCTGGGGCATTCCATTGAGCATTGTATGACCCCGAAGCATAAAGTGTGAAGTCTAATTGATACGGGCTGGCTGAAATTTGAGGAGAATCGCTTGTTGAATCATAACATTGACAAGCAACACCAAACATGGGGCAATTCTGGAAGCTGTTGTTATGACTCATCAGGATTTTCAAGTTTATGCCATTATTATAAACCACAGTTACAATGCTAAATGATATGGATAAAATGGACATCCTTGTCCCTCATCCTCTCACAAACGCATGTTTGCTTATTCAACTTTCACCGGAATGTGGGTGCAAGCCATTGGTCTATTTGCTCAAGCGACCTGCGCTCCTGAGTGTTGACTTCCAAGACTGTTCAATCAGAGATTACTCGTCTTGCACGTTGGTGGGGGTGCCGTAAAACAACGAGTAAAGTTCAAAACAAATAAGTTTCAAAATAAAAAAATAAGTTTCAAAATAAAAAAAAATAAAAAGGCATTTGATTGACTGTGTTTTCAAGTAAAAATATAGACGTTCATGTGACTTCATTTTATCATTCCAGAAAGTTTGTCTTCTTAGAGAAGCGAGTTGTCAAGAATAGGATGTTGGACAAATGGCCTCAGTTACCTTAAGAAAAAGGGGGGTTGAATTAAGATGCAAAGACTATTCCCCAATTGAACTATCACTCTTTCTTTTTGGATTAACAATGCACCCTTAACATGAATTACTCAAAAGACAAATCAAAATAAACTTCTTTAAAGCAAAAGATAAATAGCAATAAAAGAAGTTTAAAGGAAGAGAGGAATGCAAACTTGATTTATACTGGTTCGGCCACTTCCCGCGCCTACGTCCAGTCCTCAAGAAACCCACTTGAGATTTTCCACTCTCTTTGTAAAACTCCTTTTACAAAGTCTGAACCACACAGGGACAACCCTTCCCTTGTGTTCAAGAATCCTCTACAATAAGAGACTCTCAGTCTCTTAATCCCTTTTCAGAAGTAAGAAGAAGAGAAGAAGAAATCTCTCTTAAAAGGGATAGATTGTACAATGAAGACCAATCAAAATTCCTTATTGAATATGCAAGTGGTTGACCAAGGAATCTTTTTGAGAGGATAAGACAGTTCAGTTCAGAAAAACTCTTAATCTTTTGAGAGGATAAACTTTGTGGGCAATGAAAACTCTCTTTAAATTCGTGTTTCCAAGTCACCTTTGATGGCCATTCATAAACCATTTGAATAGATGTGACTCTTGGAAATTATTTTCTGAAAATCTCCTCTGGTAATCGATTACAAGACTTGTGTAATAGATCACAGGCTTTAAAATTTGAATAAATTGCTGGTAATCAATTACCATCCATGTGTAATCCATTACACATTATAAATTTTGAATTCAAATTTCTAGTGACTGTTATAAACATTTTCAGCTGCTGGTAATCGATTACCGGAGAGCAAATCTCAATTTGAAATGATAGAATTCTTTGGTCAAACCTTTTGTTTTTTCAATTTGGAAACTTCTTCCGAAAGATTCTAGAAATCAACTTGATCATATATCTTGACTTTCTTGGATTCTTGTCTTGAATAAAACTTAGAAGCACTTGATCCTTTAGCATCATCAAGACATCAAAACATCTTGCTTCTACATAGGAGTCATTTGACTTAATCCATCAGCTGAAAAATCCTTCAATTATTTCTCGTCCTTGGAAAATTCTTTTTGCAAGAATCAATTGCGTCTTTCATTCTTCCTCACTACGAGGTTGTGAAAACAAGACAACAATTGGTACCTCTAAGCCCTACACTGGGGCAATGAAAGGCCCCATGCATAAACCTCAAACGAACCTAGGGGCAGATTAGAAGTTCTCACTCAATAGGTTCCCAGCTACAAGGTCATGACGAAAGACAACGATCGGTACCTCAAAGCCTTACACTGGGGCAATGAGGGGCACCGTGCATGAGCCTCAAGTGAACATAGGGGCCGATCAAAAGTTCTCACCCATCGATGTTTTTAACAAAAAAAAGGGACAAACCCTAGGATTTCAATGGATTGATTAAACATCAAACGACTCCATTGCCGTCACTCCAAAATGGTCAAGTGACTAAATAAAAAAGAACATACACTCTGAGGGAGTTCCCGGAGAGATTTGCAAAAAGATAGGATGAGGTTGCATGAATTATCACCTTTTTCAAAAGGGCAGTCAATCTGTGTTTTCCAAAAAAAAAAAAAATCAAATCAAAATCAAAATCACAAAATAGGGAAAGAATGCCATGAACATTGTACAACTTTCCATTACATTGCATTGTTTCATATAAAGTCCGCATTTACCCAAATTTCACAACAAAGGTTGCATGCATTTGCATCCCTCAAAATCATGTTAACTACATAGATTCCCTACATCTAAATGTCCAAATCTTTTGAATTTGGGATGACCGGCTCTCTCGATGAGTCGATCTCTTGCTTTCTCATAAGGATGGACCCTCGGGTACTAGTACCCTGGTCTTCAGAGGACTACACTCCTCGCCAACAGAGGGCTGCACGCCCTCACCTTAAGAGGACTGTGTGTCCTCACTTTCAGAGGACTGCATGTCCTCACCTTCAGAGGGCTACACGCCCTCGCCATCAGAGGACTGCGTGTCCTCACCTTCAGAGGGCTACACGCCCTCGCCATCAGAGGACTGCATGTCCTCACCTTCAGAGGGTTACACGCCCTCGCCATCAGAGGACTGCATGTCCTCACCTTCGTAGGGCTACACGCCCTCACCTTTAGAGGACTACACGTCCTCGCCAACAGAGGGCTGCACACCCTCACCTTGAGAGGACTACACGTCCTCGCCAACGTAGGGCTACACGCCCTCACCTTTAGAGGACTACACGTCCTCGCCAACAGAGGGCTGCACGCTCTCACCTTTAGAGGACTACACATCCTCGCCTTCAGAGGACTCCACGTCCTCACCTTGAGAGGACTACACGTCCTCACCTTGAGAGGACTACACGTCCTCGCCTTGAGAGGACTACATGTCCTCACCATCAGAGGGCTGCACGCCCTCACCTCCAGAGGACTACACGTCCTCGCCTTGAGAGGGCTACCCGCCCTCGCCTTGGGTACTAGTTACCCTCACCTTCAGAGGACTACATGTCCTCACCTTCGTAGGGCTACATGCCCTCACCTTTAGAAGACTACACATCCTCGCCTTCAGAGGACTGCACGTCCTTACCTTGAGAGGACTAAACGTCCTCGCCTTGAGAGGACTACATGTCCTCACCATCAGAGGGCTGCACGCCCTCACCTCCAGAGGACTACACGTCCTCGCCTTGAGAGGACTACATGTCCTCACCATCAGAGGGCTGCACGCCCTCACCTCCAGAGGACTACACGTCCTCGCCTTGAGAGGGCTACTCGCCCTTGCCTTGGGTACTAGTTACCCTCACCTTCAGAGGACTACATGTCCTCACCTTCGTAGGGCTACACGCCCTCACCTTTAGAGGACCACACGTCCTCACCTTCAGAGGGCTACACGCCCTCGCCATCAGAGGACTGCATGTCCTCACCTTCGTAGGGCTACACGCCCTCACCTTTAGAGGACTACACGTCCTCGCCAACAGAGGGCTACACGCCTTCACCTTTAGAGGACTACACGTCCTCGCCAACAGAGGGCTGCACGCCCTCACCTTGAGAGGACTACACGCCCTCACCTTGAGAGGACTACACGCCCTCACCTCCAGAGGACTATACATCCTCGCCTTGAGAGGGTTGCACGCCCTCACCTTTAGAGGGCTACGTGTCATCATTTTCAGTGTGCTCCACATCCGCACCTTAAGAGAATTTAAGGTCCTCTATCCTTAAATGCTTAACCAAGACTTGCACTCCCGGTTAAGGGACCAGTAGTTTCCTTTTAACGGTTCTTGGGCCACCAAATGATATTGGAGGACGGCCAACTGTGCGAGCACAACCAGAGAGGGAGGCTATCACACAGCTACTATGCATACCGGGGCAAGATTTCACCCGTGCCGCTGCAAAGAGACGAGTGCGGATCATGCGCACCAACATGACCACTCTTACACAGATATAGATGACATTGCTACTTAGCAACATTCTGCCCAGCGACCGCAATGCCAATCTCCCCCTGCAAAAGTATCAGTTGGTCTGTGTCGTCCCGACATGGGTAAGTATGCATATGGTTCAACTGATTTCTGATACCATCTATTGTTTGCAGGGATCGCACCCACAAAGACACCCAGTGGACCTGAAGAAGTCCAACAGGGCCCTGGGGTTTCCAGCTCTGGTTACGGGCCTCTGTGGGCCCTACAGGGCGCCCGTTCCCCCCAACAAGTTCATGTCATCGTGGCATAGGTAAGTATGCACCTCCCCCAACTGATTTCTGATGTCATCTATTGTTTACGGGGATTGTGCCCGCAAGACACCTAGTGGACCCGAAGAAGGCCAACATGGTCTTGGAGTTGCCAGCTCTAAATACGGGTCTCTGTCAGTTCTAGGGAGTGCCTGTCGCCCCCAGCAAGGTCATTAGGTCCCCCCTACCAATCGAGCTTTCATCAAGAAGTTCTGCGTCTCCAGGCAGGCGCAGGGCGAAACACCACAGCAGCCTGGCGATGGCCGGCAACGGGCAACAGACGCACCGCCATCACCTCTAGAGTTCACCTCTGCTCATCCACAAAAAGGTTTGAGTATTGCCTACACCACATGGCCGACCAATAGGCGACCAAGTCCAAAGCCAAAGGTAAGCAAAGTACTAGGTCAGTGACTGACAAGTCATAAGGCGTCCAGCTCAAGACGTTAAAGAAGCGCTACTAGGAGGCAACCTAGTACCTTTTAAATTTCTGCCTGCTATTTGATCACTTTTTATAGTAGGACGCACCTAGTTGCTCATGATCCTGGGAATTTAAATAAAACAAGCGCAAGCTCGGAAGGTAGTCATACCTAACAAAACATATATATGTATGTTTAGGTAGTGAAAATACCTTAGATATGCATGTATGTAAACAAAAAAACACTTCACAAAATATATATATGTATGTTTAGGTAGAAAAATACCTTAGATATGCATGTATGTAAACAAAAAACACTTCACAAAATATATATATGTATGTTTAGGTAGAAAGATACCTTAGATATGCATGTATGTAAACAAAAATACTTCACAAAATATATATGTATGTTTAGGTAGAAAGATACCTTGGATATGCATGTATATAGCAAAAATACCTTACAAAACATATATATGTATGTTTAGGTAGCAAGATACCTTGGATATGCATGTATATAGCAAAATACCTCATGAAAAAAAAAGAGAAGAAAAAAAAAACAAACAAGAAAAAGAAATAAACAAATAAAAAAAAAGAAGAAAAAAAAGAGAGAAAAAAGAAAAATAAGTTGTCTAGCTCAAAAACCAACATGCTTTTGAAAAGAGATGACTTCCAACTTTTCTTTGAAGAAAAATTCGCTGATCATAGCTAGTTTTTGGAAAAAAAAATGTGTGTACACCTGAAGGGTGAATGCTGTAAAATTTTCCCGGACGCCCGAAATGGACTTGGATGAATGCACAAATGGATAAAAGAACATATTTTGGAAACATTGGGTTGACTAAAATAGAGGAAATGAATCCTGAGCCCTAGCATCACATGACCATAAAAATTTGACACTTGAGTGTCCGCATAGGTGCATGCATGACCAGTTTTGCATAAAGTTTCCAAATCATCATTTTTGCATTTGTGTCATGGAAATAATGTGGGGCACCCCTTTTATCCTTGAGCCAAACCAAACCCCGACATGTATCATGTCTAGCCATTCTACAAACCTTGAGCCAAAATCATGACTCACTATAATCCTTACCCTCGAAAGCAAAAAAGGAAAGAAGGAAAATTTCCAATCAAAGAGAAAGCAAAAAGAAAAGAAAGGAAATTCCCAATCAAAGAGTGGGAGAAAGCAAAAAGAAAAGAAAGGAAATTCCCAATCAAAGAGTGGGAGAAAGCAAAAAGAAAAGAAAGAAAATTCCCAACCAAAGAATGGGAGAAAGTAAAAAAAGGAAGGAAAGAAAGTTCTTGATCAAAGAAACTAGAACAAATGTGCAGAAAGGTCTTTTGACCAGACAATATCTGAACAATACAGAATTGTCACCAAATGAACAAAAGAAAGAAAAGGAAACCATGACCTAAAGTGATCTTCTCCCTTTGATTACCAACCAAAATCCTGTGCGTCGGTGACTTGTTCGCCTCGCGCAAAACCAAAACAGAAAAGGAAAAGGGGAAAAAACACACAAAAGCCGAAAAACCCACCAAAAGAACCCATTCCCAAGGGAAGCCCTATTGATCCATGATCACGCATGTAATTTTTGATTTGATAGGAAATAATTTGCAAAGTCAAGTCATGACATATCTATGGTTCGGAATTAGGATGAAACACTTACCTGTGCGAGATTGATACACTTTGAGTGATTTTCTTCTATTTTTGTCGAACCCAGTGTTTCCTCTAAATGGTCATTTAGAAACGAAATGCTAACATCCAAAATCTCATTTATGGTTATGAGAAAATTTCATCAGCATACTCTCCTTCCCCGGTAGACGCATTGTTTTTCACTCAAAAAGGCATATGCTGCTCTAATCAGTTGGAATATTTGTCTCTTTGCTAAAGCATGTTTGCATTTTAGTGGAGAAAACACCGAGACTTTTTCAAGTCTCACAAGTTATCAAGAACTACGTAGGTCTGAGTTCCTCATGGGAGGATACGTAGGAGCAAAAGCCTCGCTTTTGTCGACCGCACCGCTTTCTGTTACCATGACCCAAGAGCTGGTAGCCTGCGGAGACACCTTACGGTTATCCGCACCTCGAGTGTGATTGATAAGTGGAGGCCAATATGGTCATCTGCACCCTTTCCGAAGATGTAGGCATCTTCTGGTGGAGACTTTTTCAAGTCTCACAAGTTATCTAGAACTACGTAGGTCTGAGTTCCTCATTGGAGGATACGTAGGAGCAAGAGCCTTGCTTTTGTCGGCCGCCCCATAATCTTTGTCATACTGACACTGAGGTCATGTGACATGCACCCTTGTGTCATCCAGAGGCGGCAGGCCCGATGACACGCGGAGATACCTTACGGTTATCCGCACCCTTTTGTCATCCAGAGGCGGCGGGCCCGATGACACGCAGAGACAAAATTTGGTCATTCTGCACCCTTGTGTCATCCAGAGGCGGCGGGCCCGATGACACGCGGAGATACCTTACGGTTATCCGCACCCTTTTGTCATCCAGAGGCGGCGGGCCCGATGACACGCAGAGACAAAATTTGGTCATTCTGCACCCTTTTGTCATCCAGAGGCGGCGGGCCCGATGACACGCAGAGACAAAATTTGGTCATTCTGCACCCTTTTGTCATCCAGAGGCGGCGGGCCCGATGACACACAGAGACAAAATTTGGTCATTCTGCACCCTTGTGTCATCCAGAGGCGGCGGGCCCGATGACACGCAGAGACAAAATTTGGTCATTCTGCACCCTTGTCATCCAGAGGCGGCGGGCCCGATGACATGCAGAGACTAACATAGTCTTCTGCACCTTTTGTTCCTCCGGGAACAACGAGTCATTTACATGCAGAAATTTTACGGTCACCCGCGACTCTCGTCAACCGAGAGGATTGAAATTAGTGTCATACCCTAATTTCGTCCGGGGATCTTTGCTTGATGACATGCGACCTTTCTTTGGTCCTTGTGAGGTGCTTGGCACCCACCATTAGGCAATTTGTGAAATTCCGGGAACAACAAGTCATTTACATGCGGAAATTTTATGGTCACCCGCGACTCTCGTCAACCGAGAGGAACGAAATTAGTGTCATACCCTAATTTCGTCCGGGGATCTTTGCTTGATGACATGCGACCTTTCTTTGGTCCTTGTGAGGTGCTTGGCACCCATCATTAGGCAATTTGTGAAATTCCGGGAACAGCAAGTCATTTGCATGCGGAAATTTTATGGTCACCCGCGACTCTCGTCAACCGAGAGGAACAAAATTAGTGTCTTATCTTTACTTTCCTTTTATCTCCAATAAAAGACAAGTAAAGAGGGGCAACTGCCATACCCTAATTTCGTCCGGGGACCTTTGCTTGATGACATGCGACCTTTGTTTGGTCCTTGTAAGGTGCTTGGCACCCATCATTAGGCAATTTGTGAAGTTCCGGGACATGCCGGAAATCAAAAGAAAATACTGATGCACAATCCGTAAGGTTCCGTGACACACCGGAAATCAAATGGAAGCATCGTTGCATAATTAAGTGAGATTCCGTAACATTCCGTAAGTCAAAAAGGGGATGATTATGTAATCCGCAATGTTCCGTAACATTACGGAAAGAAAACAAGTATCGTTACGAGATTCGTAAGTTTCCGTAACTTTACGAAAAAAAGAATCACCAAAAAAGGTAAGGGGGGTGAACTTATCAAGATAGGGGTGTAAATAGCAATTCAAATCTAGGCCCTTCCGGAACATTTTGGAAGTTGGGTTGCTTAAGGAGGAAGCAACTGGGCGGCAAGCTCCTCCACGTTTTTGAAAAATGGTTTCCGGGGCTTCCGCGACTTCCGTAATACTTCCGTAAAATTTCTGAAAACCTTGGCTAAGCATATTCCACTTAACATTGGTGAAAGGGAAGAGAAAAAAGATGAAAATCAAATTCGAAAACACTTCCGTAAGGCTTCCGTAACTTTTTCGTAAAATACGAAAAGGGGGGTGAACTTAGTAATTCGGGTGCGCTTAGAAATCTTCTTCATTAAGTCTTTGGGCGGCAAGCACCTCCTTTTTTTCTATAAATAGGGGAGGGGGGAGCTGTTTCAAAATGTTCAAGACCCCTTTGGCTATGCATTTCGGCTATTTTGGGCAAAAAACACGTTTTCGTGAAGAAAAATCAAGTCGAAGTGCTTCTGTAACGCTTCCGTAAGCGATTCTGTGGAAATTCTTCATCGTTCTTCGTCGTTCTTCACCGTTCTTCATCCGTTCTTCGTTCGTTCTTCGTTCTTCAACGGGTAAGTTTTCGAATCCGAGACTTTCAATTCATTTCTTGTTTTGTGTACTTTCACTTTAATTTCGTTTACTTTCAGTTTTCTTTTCTTCCCTTTTGACGTGCTTAAGCCATTTATTTAAGTCATTTCTCGCTTAATCTAAAAATAAAATAAATTTCCACCGATCATTTGAATTGTATCATCCGTTAATTTTGGTTAAAATGAATTCCGACCGTTCGGTCGTGCCGTAACCACGTTGGAAATCAAAAAAAGAGGTAAAATAATAATATAATAATCAAAAAAATATTTTTTAGTAAAGTAAAGCGAAAAATCAATCGGACGTTTTCTCTTTGGGATTTCTCATTCTTAATCGAATTGACTAATAACTAAGGTGAAACTAAGGCTAAAATCAACTCGCCTAGTCAAGCTCGTCCACAAAAATAGGTTTTTGAAAGTTTATCACTTCAATTTCTTATTAAGTAAAATGGGTCATTTTTAAGGTCCAACGCCTTAAAATGATCACCTTTCAAGTAAAAAGAATCACTTGATTCACGCATAAGAAAGAACTACGTAGGTCTGATTTTCTCATCCCAATTGAGGAATACGTAGGAGCAAAGGGAAACACCCTTGTCGACCACAAAAAGAGAAAAAAAATATAAAAAGGGTATAAAGGATATAAGGACATAAAAGGGAACGTAAAAATCAAAGTCATGTTTGCACATTCGATTAAAGGCTGCCATCCCTTGTGACGGACGTGTGGGGTGCTAATACCTTCCCCGCGCGTAAATACAACTCCCGAACCTTTCACTTAAAAGTTCGTAGATCGCGTCTTTTCCGGTTTTTCCGACGTTTTCCTCAAATAAACGTTGGTGGCGACTCCGCGCGTATTCCTTTCGTGGAACACGCATCCCGCGAGTCACGCGTCGCCCTCCCGCCGAAGGGTAGGTTGCGACACCTGTGATGATCACGAACCTTGTTCGTGGGAGCAGAATGATAGTGGCATGGTGTAGGGAGTAAGATTCTGGTGAGGAGCCGCCGAGCCGACGTGATGACGTTGGCGTTATTTTGGGAGAGAGTTGTGTTTTGTAATCAACTCCTCCGTAGATGGTTTTTAAGTTTTATTTTGTTGAGTTAAAGATGTAAAACTGGGATTTTAATTATATATATGAACATATTTAATTTTCGTTATATGTATAACATGTACGGAATTATTGTTTCTATGTAATTATGCATATTTACTTAAGTAATAGCGTGTTGTTGGATGAATTTATATTGTGACAAAATCACATCTATTTTCATAATCAAAAATTAAGGGAGTTCTTTTTATAAAAATTGAAATTATCGAATATTAGAGTGTGGATACCGTAGCGACGAGGCTGGTCGTTACAGGGGCCACCCGTACTCCGCAATTATTTGCCTCCTTGCCCTACCATATCTGAGATGGGATGATTTATTTGGTTGAGGCTAGATGGGGGAGTTGGGTTCACCTCAGCAATGGCGTTGGTAGCGGCAAATGCAGCCGCATTGACCTCCAATATCTTCTTCATGCTCATCATGGCCTCCATCATTGTGGTCGTTTGCTCTTTCATGGCCTCCATGTCGACCTTCATCCGCTCTTGTACCTCCTCTATTTCACCCATTACTCTAGCTCTAGCACGTGTTTGGTAAGGGTGCCGTATAGCGCGTTCTTTCCTTTTGATAACAATGATTACAGTTTTGATTTCAAGGAAAGAATGTAATGAGCAATGCAACCAATGTGGAAAGCATGGATGTATGTGAATGATGCATTGTTGAATTATTGCAAATTTTACACAGGATATTCAATAGGACATAGGGTCGAATCAATTCAGACGACATTGTTTATTACATCTTGTTAGAGTCAAAGTGAAACTGGAAGTAACATGGACATCAACAGTCCTTAATTTTGTAAATCATGTGTTGGCAGTAGACAAAGAAGTGATGTAACTCTATCCATCTTCTGCCCCAATTTTTGCAAGCTGGTTACTTCCATCTTGATCTTGACTTGATGAACTTTTTCCTTAAAAACATGTGTTTGGTTCAACCCCATAATCCAAGGAAAAGAAATTTTGATTGGCAACACTTCAACAACCTACCATAGAGATGAATGACTAGGGCATACTTATGATATGCATGGCAAATGTAATTATGAGATTGAGATTCCCGAAGAACCATCATTTCCTAGTTAACCACGCATTAGGTACCACATTCACATGATTTTCAATCATTTTTGTTTAGAAATGGGTGTATAATCCCAACATGGTTGGTTTATAGCCATCATCAAGGTACCCAACACATGTAACTAAGAATGTGGTGTGACTTCTTTTTGTTCTTTTTTTATGTTTTTTGCAGAGGAAAATGCAAGGATCATGCATTAGTGAACATGACATGCGTACAATGGAAATGGAATATATGTAGTTGGCAGAATAAAAGCATGCTAAATGAAGGTGTATGATAATGCGGTGATTTATGCAAATGCAATGCATGAATATGATGAAAGAGTGATATGCCCGTTACGATGCCATGAAGAGATGCATGTTGTAATCATGGAATATGCCAGAGTAAGTTTGCTATGTGCCCCCTAATTGAGGAACCTAATGGAAATGATCCAAAAGTCTACTTCTAGTGATAACTCCAAAGGGTGGTTTCAAGTAACTTTACTGGCTTCTAGAGATATCATCCTCTTAGGTAGTACATTGTGGCGATAGGGACTATCAACGACAATGCATCACTAAAAGAGGAAAACTCTAGATGAGGCTTCATTGTAGTCGCAACCTACCCTTTTGCGGGCGAGCGAGGCGAGGCTCACGGGTGCGTCTTCCAAAGGAGGAAAATGTGCGGAGTCGCCATCAACGTTTATTTGTGGAAAACGTCAGAAAAACTAAAGGAAACCGGTCATGAAGAATATTCCAGATTCGGGAGTTGTATTTACGTTTGAGGAAGGTATTAGCATCTCTCACGTTTGTCCCAAAGGACAACAGCCTTAATTTTAGAATTGTTTAAAATTGTGTATCTAAACTTTTATTTTTTTTTATTTTGAGGTCGACAAAAGTGGGGCTCTTGCTCCTACATACCCTCCATCGAAGAGGAAATCAGACCTACGTAGTTCTTTCAAAAGGGCGAATCAAGCAATTCTTTTTACTTGGAAGGAGGTCTTTTTAAGGCGTTGGACCTTAAAATGACTCATTTTTACTTGGTGAGAAAAACTGAGGTATCGAACCTCAAAATCCTTTTTAGTGATTTTTTGCGGACGAGCTTGACTTTGCGAGTTGATTTTAGCCTTAGTTTCACTTTAGTTATTAGTCAATTCAATTAAGAAAGAGAAATCTCAAAGAGAAACGTCCGATTGATTTTTTTGGTTTATTTTACTAAAAGATATTTTTTGATTATTATATTATTATTTTACCTCTTTTTGGTTTCCAACGTGGTTACGACATGACCGAACGGTCGGATTTCATTTTAACAGAAATTAACGGATATTCCAAATCAAATGATCGGTGGAAATTTATTTTATTTTTTGATTAGGCGAGAAAATGACTTAAGTAAATGACTAAAGCACGTCAAAAGGGGGTACGGAAAGTAAATGAAACGACAAATGGGGACCACCAAGGGTACATAGAATGAATTGAAAAGTTCGATTTCGGGAACTTACCGGTTGAAGACCGAAGAACGAACGACGAACAACGAAGAACGGTTGAAAATCTTTGCGAAATCACCCACGGAAACGTTACGGAAGCACCTCGGCTTGGATTTTCTTCACGAAAACAATTTTCCTCACTAATTTTAAGTGATTACGAAGTACTAGAAGGGCCGAACTCCTTTCTCCTCCACTCCTCCCCCTATTTATAGGAAAATAGGGAAGGAGCTTGCCACCCAGCTCACCCAGGCGAGCCAGGTTGCTTCCTCCAGAAGCAACCGCCTTCTGGAGGAACATCCTGGAAGGCCTAAGTGGCCCTGGTTGCTATTTGCACCCCTTTTTTTTACTAAATACACCCCCTTTGCTTTTTTGGTGATTCTTTTTCCGTAACATTATGAAACTTCACGAATTTCGTAACGATACTTGTTTTCTTTCCGTAAGGTTACGAAACCTTACGGGTCATGTAATTACTCCTTTTTTAGCTTTTGGAATGTTACGGAAACTCACGGATTGCGTAACAATACTTCCTTTTGATTTCCGGCATGTTACGGAATTTCACGGATTGCATAACAATGTTTCCTTTTGATTTCCGAAATGTCTCGGAACTTCACGTATTGTGCAAAAAAGGGTGCCAAGTACCTCGAAGCGGTCAACCAAAGGTTGCATGCCATCAAACAATAGTCCCCGGACGAAATTAGGGTATGACAATTGTTATCAAGCGACTTGGAGACCCAGCATGACCACAGATCGACCTCTACTCCTTAAGGCTCATATAGACCCGGGTATAGGGCCTAATATCTCAATGTGTGTGCAAGGTGCAGATGTCATGTGTATGTAGAAAAAGTATTTCTAACTATGAATGTAATCGATAGACAAACACACACCAAACACAACAACATAGCAAAGGTTATGGACAAACAAAAGATAAAAGGAAAATGGAACATAAATAAAGAAGAATTCATGATAGAAATATTGTACACTGACTAAATAGCCTAACTCTCTAACAATCCCCAGTGGAGTCGCCAACTGTCACAACCTGCTCTTCGGAGGGGGCACGAAAAGGCCTCTCGGATGGGCCAAGGGTGAGTCTTCCATTGAAGGAAAATGCGCGGAGTCGCCACCAACATTTATTTGAGGAAAACACTATAAAAAACAAAAAGAAAAGGTCCAAGGTCTGCGTATTTTGAAAATGAGAGTTCGGGAGTCACTTACGCACAGGGAAGGTATTAGCACCCCACGCGCTCGTCACAAGGGACGGTAGCCTCTAATCAAGTGTGCAAATCATGACTTCAAAACTATGTATTTTACCTTTTTATGTTTTATCTTTTTCCCTTTTATGTTTTTTACTTTTTTGGGGTCGACAAGGGTGTTTCCCTCGCTTCTACGTATCCTCAATTGCGATGAGGAAATCATACCTACGTAGTTCTTTAAGTCTAAAATTTTGTGTGTTACATTGATTTTATCTTTACGTAGTTCTTTAAGTCTGAAATTTTGTGTGTTACATTGATTTTATCTTTTTTAAAAGATTGATTTTAATTACGAATAAAAGTTGTTTAAGGCGTTGGACCTTTGAAACGATCTTTTGATTTTTGAAAAGAGGAGAAAGAGTCATTAAGGCGTTGGACCTTTGAAAAGATCTCTTGATTTTTGAAAAGAGGAGAAAGAGTCATTAAGGCGTTGCAGTACTAACGATCGGTTAAAACTTACTTTACAAAAGAAAAGCGATCACCGATGATATGAGAAGGAGATGCAAATGCACAAAGAAATAGAGAGGACCCTAAGGGTCCATAGAGTGAATTCAAAACTTAAAAATAAAGACTAACCGGACAAAGAACAAAGAACGACCGAAGAATGAACAAAGATTGATCGATGAACGAACGACGAACAGTGTAGGAATCGATCACGGATGTGATTCAGAAGCGTTTCGGCTTTGTTTTCTCTTCTTTCTTCTTCCTTTCTCTTCTTTCTTCTCAATGTTGGACCTCTGGACTTTGGGACCCCTTTCCTTCAGCCCCCTCACGCTTATTTATAGCAAATGAGGGGTAGAGGTTGCACAGCAGCTCGCCTAGCCGAGCTGGTTGCTTCAACATTAAGCTTTCTAGTGGGCCCAGGTGGGCCCAAGGGCTGAAAAATGCCCCAAAAGTGACCCTTTTGCCCCTTCTTTGAATATTTTTCACATGTCCTTTTGAAACGTCACAAAACCCTACGGGTTGCGTGGTAATTGGTGTTAAGCAGCTCAATTTAACTGGAAAGAATCCAAATGTTTGCAAATGATCATCCTCGGACGAAATTAGGGTATGACAAGAGGGAATTACACTCAGTACGAAATGTCGCCCTCAACACACAAAGAATTAAGCTCAGTGCAAAATTTCATACTTAGCACAAATCCCAACCCTTGAGGAATTGTGCTAAGTGCAAAAATTAGCACTTAGCGCCAAAAGTGGACTTCCGCTTAGAGAGACAAACTCACTAAGCAAGAACTACAGATTATAAATTCGTTCTTCTGTGTCAAAAATGTGATTTTTCACTCTCCTCCTCTCTAAAGGCCCACCCAAACCCTAACACCTTTTTCTCCACCACCCACGACCGCTGGTGGCCACCACTAGCCGTGGTTGCTTGCCACCAAGCCACCACACAAAGAGGGACACTTTAATCAGAGAGGAATCCTCATAACCCACCTCAAGGATTTAGTATAGAACAAGCTCTCAATCCTTTTTTTCATAGTTTCTCTGAGGTAATCTTGACTTCTATTCCCTTCTCTAAGTTAGCTTGAGCTTCTCTTGTGTTTTATGTACCGTAATAGGATATTTTTTTACACTCCCTTTGAAAAACCCTTGAAAATGAGACGTTGTAAAAATTATTGTTTTGTAAAATTGATGTTATTTTCGTAACCTTTGCTGAACCCCAATCACATTAGCATGATTGAAATTTCAAAATGACATATCCTTGTAGTAGAAACTGAAACACCCCTTAGCCCTTTATGTTTTGACAAGGTTAATTGACCCTGAATGTTATTATTATCCTTGTTTTTGAAATCTATAGTAAATTCCCTTCGATTTGGTATATAGAACCTTGTGTTTGGACTAACAAACGTGAACGAGAGAGGTCTCTGAGCGACGTAGAGAGAAGGTGATGGAGAGCTCACGATAGGTGAGGGGAGTTTTTTTTTATAATTTTATGGCTTTGATACCATAATTGGGGTTAGGGAACCCAATTGTGGGAATGTATGTTGGTTTTAGAGAAAAATAATGTTTCGACTAATGGGATGCGATACGTCTATTATTCATAAATGACATTATTGTTTTATTAGACTTGTATTGTTTGAAGACCTGGGGAGTGTGAATCTCATGCATGAACTATATATGTATGTACGTGCAAAATGTGATTTATTGATGATATTGTTATTAATGGTATTAATTGATATGAGATAACATTGATAGAGAATGATGTTGTTATTGAAGATATTGATAATAATTGATATAAGGCGATGTTGGTGTTTATAATAATATTGATATGAGATGATGTTGTTATTGATGATTATGTTGATATGAGATGATCATGTTGTTATTGATAATGTCATTGAGATGAGATGATGTTGATGTTGATAATGAAATTGAGATGACATGTTGTTGATGTTGAAAATGTCATTGTGATTATGTATAATGTGTATGTATATGGGGGGTGCAGTGACCATGATGGATATCCCTAGTGGGGGAAATAGAGTGGTTAAAGAGTTTTAAGCATCTCTGGAGGGGGATGGGTTAGAATCTTTAATTATCCACGATCAATGCATTGATGGTACCCATGTTTCATACTTCATATTATATGGAAATAGTATAAACTTTTTCTGTAAGTACTTGTAGTTTATCATGAGGGGGAATACTTGTACTTGGGGGCATGTCACTCGGTTTGGAACTCCCTAGAGTCAGGCACCATGGGAAGGGGGGAATTGTCTGTGCATGATAGGGTGACCTCGACACTTGTTGCCTAGTTTTTCTAAGTGAAAGTGTCGTGCGGACACGCTTAAGCTATTTCCTGACAAATGGTACCACATTGCGTTTGAGAGTTGAGGTCATTGCATGCATCATACTGAGCATGATTGATTGAAATTATGGAAGGTTAATAACTACTTGTTGAGTGTATGTTGGACTAATGGAGTTTGTGTATGATTATGGTATTTCTTAATGTTTTCTTAGTAATCATGGTCATTTGATTTTTGTGTTGATTTCTTTTATAATAAACTCACCCTTGCAATTTTGTACCATATGGTTGGCACCTGTGATGATCATGAACCTTCGTTCGTGGGAGAAGATGAGCAGCAGTAGGTGATGTTGGAGGGAGATTCTTTTGTTGGAGTTGTCAAGCCGACGTGATAACGCTGGAATTTATTTTGGGAGAGAGTTGTGTTTTGTTATCAATTCTTCCTTGGTTTCTTGATTTCTTTTTTTATTGGTCATGTAAATTCTAAGTTTAAATACATGTAAAAACTGAATTATATATTTTAACATGTGAATGATGTATAGCGGGCTAATATATATATATATATATATATATATATATATATATATATATAGACACACACACACACACACACATGTATATATGCGTCATTAGGTAAAAGTATATCACGAAAAGTTTACCACTGTTTTCATAATCAATTTAATAGAATTTTTACTTACAATTGAAATTACGCGTATTAGAGTAGTAATAATCATAATGACGATACGGGTCGTTACACTTCATGACCACCAACAAATTTGCCTTGTTTACCTCTCAGGATTTCTATCTCCTCATAGAGTTTTACAATCTCAAGAAGTAGTTCCCTAAAGACCATATGTTCCCTATGCTTATAGTTCAAATCAGAAGGCATCTTTTTGTAATGCTGGCATTCCATCCAAAGATCTGAGTTTTTCTTTTTCAACTTATCAAGTTCAATATTAGCAAGGGTGCATTCTTGAAGTAAGTGTTTTTGTTTGATCATTTCCTTGCATCCTTCTTTTGAATCTTCAAGAATGATGGTTAAGGATTTTACCCTTTCTCTCAAGTCTTGAAAATCCTTAAGAAGAGTTTTTCGTCTAGTAGTGCTTTGACTTCCTAACAAACAAAGGTATCTTGTTCACTACTAGGCGAGGTGGTTTCTAGGACAAAATCAACTAAGTGAACTTGATGAGCTTTCTTGAAATCCCCATGCTCTCTTTCAAGATGTTGAAAACGTTTATTTAATTTTCTGTAAGCTTTAGAGACTCGAGCATAGGCAAATAAGAGTTGATTGTATCCTTTAATTAAGTCTTCTCTGGATTCGAATATTACCTCTTCACCATCAGAGATGACAATGTCCTTAAGCTAAGATTCCTCATTGTCCAAACTCACGTCCAGTGTTGATTCTGCTTTACTGGTGGACACATCAGCCATCAGACATAGGTTGGCTTCTTCCTCACTATCCTCGTCAGATGAGTAATAATCTAAGTCCTCCCAAGTGCTCATGAGACTATTCTTTTTGGGCTTGAAGAATTTCTTGTTCTTATCCTTTGGGTTTTCAAGGTCAGGACATTCCAACTTCAAGTGCTCTGGTTACTTGCACACATAGCAGATGATTGGACTTTTCTCTTTCTTGTGGAAGGATCTTTTGGATGATCCATTGAACTTGGAGGGGTTCTTGTTTCTACACACCTTTCTTATCTTTCTTATGATCAGACATAGCTCATCATCTTCTTCATCAAAGTCATCATCATTGGATTCTTCTTTTGAAGCATCATTCACGACAAAGGCTTTGGACAATGACTCCTTGGACGCAAAGCTGCATTTTGGTTTTTGAACTGTAGGGGCCAGTGATTTTCCTTTCTTTATTCCTTCATCTTAAGCAAGCTCTTGCTCATGAACTTTGAGGATTCTAACAAGCTTTTCAATAGCCATTAAGTTAAGATTCTTGATGGCTCTTAAGGCTATAACCTATGGTCTCCACTTTCTAGATAAACTTCATAGGATTTTATCAATGTGATCATAACTATGATAATGTCTACCTAGAGAGAGAAGCTCATTCACAATGGTATGGAAGCGCCCAAACATGGCTTGGATATCTTCTCCCTCTTCCATGCTGAAGAATTAATACTTACATGTTAGAATGCTCAACTTGTTGCATTTTACCTCAGAGGACCCTTCGTAGGTAAAGGTTAAAGTATCCTACATCTGTTTGGCGCTTCTAAAGTTGTGAACTTTGGAGTAGTCTACTTGAGATAGAGCGCACAACGGAGCATTTCTTGCTCGAGAGTTGAGAAGAAATCTAGACTTATGTTCGTTCATCCATCTATCCCTAGGGATCTCATTTCTTTGAGCATCTAAAGGAATGTGAATCTGGACTTATGTTCATTCGTCCATCTATCCCTAGGGATCTCATTTCTCTGAGCATCTAAAGGAATGTGATTGCCTTTTTCTACAACGTCCAACATATCAATGTGAGTAGATTCAAAGAAGGCAATCATTATTTCCTTCCAATATTCATAGTTGGCTCCTTTAAACATGGGGGCCTTGTTCACAACATATCCTTCTTCCATCATTTCATGAGATTTCTTTCCTCTACTCTGTTAAGAGCTCAACCTAGAGGCCAAGCTCTGATACCAACTAAATACCTAAAACAAACTAGAAGGGGAATTGAATAGTGTGATGGATAAAACTTGGTCTTTTGAAAACTATAAAAGACTTTTCTTAATGCAAATATCAATGGACGAAGGGTTTCAATTCTCAAAACTTGGATATGGTAGTGTAGAAGTTACTTAAAGAAAAGAACAAGTTATATAGAAGCAGCAATGAAAACACAAAGGTTTTATATCGGTTCACCCCAACTCTTGGGCTATGTTCAGTTCTCCTTCAACCTTGAAGGGTTCTACTAATCAAATCTTTTATTACAATCAAGTATTCTTTATGCCTCTTCTAGCTACAACGAGTACTCTCTAAGCCACTCTTGGCACTACACTTAATCTCCCCTTGAGATTAAGTCCCAAGTATTCTTTGCCACTAAGCCAATCTTGGCTTTCACCAATAGTATATGTTTGATAGAAAAAGTATCATAATCACTCAATGAGTGTTTACACAATAAGCTTGAATACAATGAAACTCGCTAACTCAACGACACTAAGATTCACTCAATTTGCTCAAGTTTCCTTCGTCCAATTTGTTGACATCATTACAACACTAGTTCGTTTTGTCTCAAAATATTCTCTTTTTTTTCAACTGCCTTAACACGAACATATTCAGGCTTTACATAGACTTCAGAGCTTTGATCCATTTAGAAATCCCAACTAGTCGTTGTCTAATAGCTTTGGTGCTTGATACGAGGTCGCTACTTTGTAGAGAGAGAGTGGGGACCACAAACGCTTTCTGTAGCATATCTCTAGAGAAGTACAATTTTTCAGTGTAGCATAGTGCTCAAAGCTGACTTCAGCATACAAATTGAAAGAAACGTTAATAGCATAAGACAAAAGGAATTAAGAATGTGAAGACAAGACATTTTAAATTTCCCTTTTGTGCGCTAAAGCACAAGTTCCTTACTAAGTATGTGGACGTTACTTTCTTGTGATTGTTTTTAGTTCTTAAGAGTTGAGTAATTGTTCTATTGCTTTTGCATTGCAAGGCAAGTGTGAAAGCACTTGTCTTCTTAGGGTTGGATGCAGAGGCAATATCGTTCAGTGACTAGTACTTTACCTATCGTCCAAAACCCTTCTGTTCATGTTTTGCTTGTATCTCATAGAGATAAAATAATCTGTAACTTATGCATGAAATATTAGTACATAAATTTTTTACTTTGTTAACATCAAAACCTTAGGGACATAATTGTTTGGTACGGTCCAATGTGACTTGGAGGCAGCCAAACTCAACATGAGAATCCTCAGCCTGATGACACTGCAAACTTTGATGGAGAAGAGGTAATATTTGAATTTACAAAAGATTTAATTAAATGGTACAATCAACTTCTTTCTGCCTCTGCTTGCATCTCTAAAGCTTATAGAAAACTAAACAAACGGTTTCAACATCTTGAAAGAGAGCATGAGGATCTTAGAAAACTCATTAAGCTTATTTATTTGATTTTGTCATGGAAACCACTTCACCTAGTGATGTACAACACACCTTTGATTATGAGGAGGTAAAGGCATTATTGGACGAAAAGGTATCCGGTGGATGGAAGATTCTTCTAAAGATTTAGAAGAAAAGTTCAAGGAAACGCTTAAACAAAATGTTTTACTGCAAAAAGAATGCACCCTTGCTAATAATGAGCTCGAAAAGTTGAAAAAGAAGAACTTAGATCTCTAGACGAAATGTCAACGTCATAAAAATGTCTCTTCTGATTTAAACTATAAGCTTAGAGGATGTGAGGTCTTGAATGAACTACTGCCTAAGATTGTAAGACTCTATGCAGAGATAGAAACCTTGAGAGATAACCTAGGCAAATTTGTTGGTATTCATGAAGCCCTTAACAAAATTATTAAGGTGCAAAGAAACCCTAGAGACAAATCTGGTCATGGTTTCAAAGGCAGAAAGGTTGTGCATGGTGAAGAAGTCATTGTTTGCTATTTTTGTGGAAAGGTGGGTCATGAGACTCATAAATGCAAGGACCTCCCTGAAAAGGACAACCCATCAAAGGGTTCCTCTAGTGCTTACCAGCACCCAAAAGCTAATAAGGAAAAAGGACCCAAAAAGATTTGGGTACCAAAGAGAAAAATAATCCTTGTTGCATATCTCCTCAATAGCAGGAAAGAAACACCAGTCATGGTACCTTGACAGTGGTTGTTCATGACACATGACAAGTAAAAGGTCTATGTTCCAATCCCTAAGCCCTATGTCTAGCGGGGTGGTCACTTTCGGAGGGAATCAAAAAGGTCTGATAACTGATGTAGGTAAGGTCTGCATTCCTCCCTATACTCTTACTGATAATGTCCTTCTTATCAAAGGGTTGAAGTATAATCTACTGAGCATAAGTCAATTATGTGATAATGGATATAATGTCACCTTTAACAAGGATATGTGTATCATCCAAAACAAGGACAATTCATCACTTTTCTCTCTACTAAGAGACAATGAAATCTTTATAAGATTAAACTTGGTGATTTGTCTAGTCAAAAGGTGTCATGCTTACTCTTAGTCAAAGCACATAGATATGATATGTCTAATGAATACTGGGTCAAAGCAATGCAAGAAGAGCTAGACCAGTATCAGAAGAACGATGTCTGGAAGCTTGTAGAACTCAGTGAGTGTTTAGAAACAAGCTGGACAAAACAATTAAACTTGTTGCTTATCACGGTATGATGTTGTATCAAATGGACATAAAAAGTGTGTTCCTCAATGGACTTATCAAGGAAGAAGTTGATGTGGAACAGCCCCTTGGGTTTGAGAGTTCTATATACCCTTATCATGTTTTCAAATTTAACAAGGCTTTGTATATTTTAAAAATAGCTCCTTGAGCTTTGTATGAAAAGCTAAGTTCATTTTTAATTGAAAATGGCTTTATAAGAGGAAAGGTAGATACTACTCTGTTTCACAAAGATTATGGTAGTCAATTCCTAATCATCCAGATATACGTGGACGATATCATATTCGATGCTACTAATGACTCTCTGTGTGAGGATTTTTTCCAAGCTTATGCAGGCAGAGTTTGAGATGAGTATGATTGGAAAATTGATGTCTTCCTTGGACTTTAAATCAAGCAAAAAGATGAAGGAATATACATACATCAAACCAAGTATGTGAAGGAACTTCTAAAGAAGTTCAAGATGGACAATACAAAGTCAATGAAGACCCCTACGCATCCAACCATTGTACTTGGATTGGACAAAGTTTCAAAGCAGGTGAATGAAAAGACATATAGAGGAATGATAGGATCTCTTCGATATCTCTCTACGTCCAGAACTAACATTATGCTCATTGTATGTGATGCAACCCAACTCCCCAAGGGCATTTGATAGAAGACTCCAAGAAGATTAGGCCAGAGATGCAAGAGAAGGCCCTAGGGTTCTCACGAGCCTTAGGGTAGATTTCAGGCCCATGGGCTAAGTATGAGCCCACTTATCTTTGTAGATATTAGATTAAGGTTTCATTATTTTTGGGGCTTGTATTTAGGGCTCCATAATGTAGGAAGGGTACTCTAGAAATGTAGGATTTTCCAGCCCTTGTATTTTAGGGCACCTAGACTAGTTTTTGTATTAGGGGTAGTTTTATAATTTCACATGCATTAAGTGAATATTTGATGTGTGTGTTGGGAAATAAATTTAATTGAATTAGTAGAAGCTCATTCCAATTAAATTTTAGAGGGGGAGGTGAGCATTTGCTTGCTACACCCCATTGTCACATCATATAGTCACACTTTGTTCATATCCTCCATGCTTTACATGCCTCACGACACCTAAGCACACTTAGTGGAGAATCTAGGACTTGATCTTGGATTAGTGGGCTGAACCATAGCTAAAATTCACTAATCATAATTAGTGAAATTTTGGCTCCACAAATTCAAGTGAAATTTGAATAGAAATTCAAATTTCCCTCCAATTTTGTGTGACACTTAGGCTATAAATAGAGGCCATGCATGTGCATTTTTTAAACTTTGATCATTTGAGAATTACACTTCAAAGTTCAAACCTCATTTAAGGCACAAAAATTTATGCTCCTTCTCTCCCTCTCCCTCCACTCATCTTCTCCTACCTTCAAGCTCTTATCCATGGCTTCCTATGGTGGTGAGCTTCTTCTTGAGTCATCTTCTCCTTGAAGTGGCATCTCCAATCATCTTTCTTCCTTCTTCATTCTGATTCCATTAAACTTCAAGAAGCAAAAGACTCCATTGTTGAAGAAGATCCAAGGCCTACAAGCTCCACATGGAGCTATGTCATGTGGTATCAAGAGCATCTTCGACTAGGCGATGTTCTTTTGCTTCCTCTATCTTTTTGTTCGGTTAATTCACTTTAATTCCTTGTTCTTCATCTTATTCTCCATGTATATCCTCCATTGTCTTATGTTTTGGTTCTGTTTAGAGTAGATTCAAAAAATAAATCGATTAAACCTTAGATCTATACTTGTTCTTGCATTTCTATGGTTCAGATTTTATAGATCTACTCTTGAATCATGTTTTTGTGTTGATTTTAGATTCTATCATTTTTCAGTCATAATCTTCTTGTGCTGAACATTTAGATCTAAATTTTCTTCCAAAATATTGATTAGAAAAAAAAACACAAAAATCTAAGTGTAAATCACTTAATCCATGTTGTCTTAGAGTCATGTTTAGTCATAATAATTGTCACAATATGTTCTAAGTTTGTGTTGAATTTTGATTTTGTTGATTGAATTCTAGATACATTTTTTCATGTATTCTTGTCATTCTTAGCCTATCATTTGAATTTTGAGTCTAATTCATGCATGTTACTTAGTTCATAACATGTTCTAAATCAATTCCTAGAAGTAGTCTTGTTGTTGAACTTTGTTTTGTTTTCTAAGTTTCCTACATGATGCCTATGAAGAAGTTGCGTTGTCATGCTGAGTTGTGGCTGGATTTGTGAATCAAAATAAGTCTTAAGCTCTCTTGAATTGTGTTATTCAAGACAATTGAGCATAAGCAAAAACAAATTGTAACTAAACGAGCCTTAAGCAACATAAACACTACTCTTGATTTCTAGGTTGAAATCGTTGGTGTTGGGAGCTTGAACATACGAACTTGTAAAAATTACTGGGAATTGGTCACTACGAATTTTGAGCTGCAATTTTTACTGAATTTTCTATGCATATGGAAAAAAATAATGAAAAAGAACCAAGTGATTTGAACATAAGGAAAAAATAATAAAAATCACACAAGTTGGCAGGAAAATCAGTGTCTAGAAAAGAAAAAAAAAGTGAAAGGGAAGTCTGTTTGTTGTTTTGGCTTAAAATTTGTTCTATAATTGGTGCCTATTTTATACCAGTCTTAGTTCTAAAATTTCAATTGAAAATTAGTGTGAAAACAAGTGCCAAAACTAGAGGTTTCTTGAGTCTTTTTTTTAGTTTTTTTACTCTACTCTAGAGTCATTCTAAGTTTCTCTTTGAGTCCTAGCTTGCTTTTATGTGGTTTTCATTGCTTTAATTGTTGAATAATCCTTGAAAATTTCTCTTGTTAAAACTCTATTGGTTTAGCTTTCATTTCATTTTTTGATCTTTGTTTATTGCTTATCTCTTTGTTTCCTTGTTTGTGAGTTGCCATATAGGGCATTGGAAAGGACGATTGGTACCATCCCTTGAAGAATTTGAGTCAAGGAGCAAGGGGCCAACCACCTTAAGAGCTATTGGAATAAAAACATTATCAATTGAGTGAAACACCAAAGAGATAATAGTCACCAAAATTGAGGACTTTTTTTTGTAATTTTGTAATTGGCAATTTGCTTTGCTTTCAAATTTTGTAACAAAAAGGTCTTTCATTGGAAGTAAGTTGGGAGCCTCCAATAGGTCACTGATGTGTCATTATTTTCTCTTATTTCTTAACCCTTTTTGTCACCATTTTAATTACTGATTAGCCTTAATTGTCAAATTAATTATGCAGTTTTATCATTTGCGCCTACTTGACTAATTTTGTGTTTTTAATTTAATTTTAGGAGAATTATAAGCAATTGGGCTTGAATCCGAAATTGGGGTTGGAGTTGAAAAGAGCAGACAATTTTATTTTATCAAATCTTATCTTATCCAGATTTTATTTCATCTAGATTTTATTTCATCCAATCTAATCTTATCTTATCCAGATTTTATTTCATCTAGATTTTATTTCATCCAATCTTATCTTATCTTGTCCAAATTTTACTTTATTTATAGGCTTGGACTTAAAATAGATTTGTAAGCTTTAGGGCTAAGGACCTATATAACAGCAACAGGGTTTTAGTTTAGAGAGTTTTTAGGGAGAGGAGAATAATTCTAGGATTTTAGAATTCTAGTTTTTACTGTTCATGCACACTGTTCACGTAGAATAAAATTCGTTTTTTGCAATTTCGTTTCTGCTTCAATCTACAATTTCATTTTCTGCTGATTAATGGAAGGCTAAGTCTCCAACGTTGTTTTCTCTTGAGGATCAAGCACAGCTCTCTTTGAGGTTTTGTTATTACTATTGAATTATGATCAGTTTTTCTTCTTCACCAATTACTCTGTATTTGTTGCTATTAATCCATGCATGCTTAGTGCTTGATTAATTGTCTCTGCGCTTAATTTATGTTCATGCTTAATGATCAGTTTCGTTCATGATTAATTGGTGTATGTGTTGCTTAATCACATAATGACAGCCTTATGTTAATTTTCACTTAGTAATTTAATTTAGGGTTGCATTAAGTGGTTGAACTGGTTAGGGATAAATCCTCGTAACCTAGGATTAGAGACTTGCTTGTGAATCAAGGGGAAACATGTTTTAATTCTTTTATTTTCTAATTAAAATTTGCTCGTTGTTTAAATTACAAAAACAAACACCCCCCCCCCAATTCGTTACTGTTTTATCACTATCTATTATGAACGTTGGTTGACCATTGCTCATTGGGAGACGACCTAGGACCACTTCCTAGATACTGCATTTTTAATGTTTATTTGATTCGGGTACGGCCTCGATCAAATTTGGCGCCATTGTCGGGGAGTAGTGGGCCAAAGGTTCATAATAGTGTTTATTTTTTTGTGTGTAGCTCTGTCGTTTAGGTTGTGAGTGTGTGTTGTTTAGTTTTGAGTAGCTTTCTGTTTTGCATTTCGGTCGCGTCCCCTGTTTAGCGACTATTTTTAGCGACTGATTCAGTTGGTGTTTTGCTGTGAACAGTGATTAGCGATTGGGAATTAGCGACTGATTTTGCAATTTAATTAGCGATTTTTGTTTTGATAGTTAGAGTTGTTATTTTCGGCTGATTTTTTGTGTGGTAGTTTCTTTTGATCCATATAAACTTAAAACGGCCATAACTTTTGCACCGAGTATCAGAAGGACTATTATCATATATGCATTTGGGGTAGAAAAAAATTTCTCATACTATTGCAACCCATTTTAGCTGGTTGGGGTCTCCCAAACTCAAAAAATCAGCTGTTTACTAAGTTTTTTTTTATTTTTCAAGTATTATTGTCCTATTTTTCTAAACTTTTCTTAAGTAGTTTTCATAGTTAGACTTTGAATTTTAATTTGAAATTTTTTGTGCTATCTTTTCATGATTTTAGGGTGTTGCTCACAAAATTTCAGCTCATTTGGATATCATTTGACTATAGTTGTAGTTTTAACCCTCCCCTGGTGCTTGTTTGAGAACACATTATTTGCTACATATACTGCATGACTAGGGGCAATCCAGGTGATTTGCAACCCTTTGCTCCTGAAATAGATAGAACCTTTCATAGATTAGTTAGGCATAGTGTGCATCCTAATCATTCTGTGCATTTCAAGCATTGTGAGCATTTTGAGCATTCTGAGTATTCTATTGCTGGTGATTCTGAATATTCTGATTTTGAGCATTCAACTACTAATTTTCATACTGAGAATATGGCTCAACCTCCACCTCGTGAGAGGACTCTTAGGGAGATCACAGCACCTGATTTCACTTATGATAGCTTGTGCATTCAATATCCTGATGAGGGTGTTCCATATGTTCTCAAGACTGGACTAATACATTTGCTACCCAAGTTTCATGGTCTTGTAGGTGAAGATCCTAATAAGCATCTTAAGGAGTTCCATATTGTTTGTTCCACCATGAAGCCCCCTGATGTCCAAGAAGATCATATCTTTCTAAATGCTTTTCCTTAATCTCTGGAGGGAGTGGCAAAAGATTGGCTCTACTACCTTGCTCCCAGGTCCATTTTCAGCTGGGATGACCTTAAGAGGGTGTTCTTGGAGAAATTCTTCCCTGCATCTAGGACCACTGCCATCAGAAAAGACATTTTAGACATCAGGCAACTTAGTGGAGAGAGCTTGTATGAGTACTGGGAGAGATTCAAGAAATTGTGTGCAAGCTATCCTCACCACCAGATTTCTGAGCAACTCCTTCTTCAATATTTCTATGAGGGACTTAGCAACATGGGGAGGAGTATGATTGATGCTGCCAGTGGTGGAGCTCTTGGTGATATGACCCCTGCTGAGGCTAGGAATTTGATTAAGAAGATGGCTTCCAACTCCCAATAATTCAGTGCAAGAAATGATGCTATTGTCCTTAGAGGAGTCCATGAGGTGGCCACGGATTCATCTTCATCTGCTAAAAATAAAAAGCTCAAGGGAAAACTTGATGCCTTGGTCAACCTAGTAACTCAGCTTGCCATGAATTAGAAATCTGCACCTGTTGCAAGAGTCTGTGGTCTATGTTCTTCAGCAGATCAGCATACAGATCTTTGTCCTTCTTTACAGCAATCTGGAGTCAATGAGCAACCTGAAGCTTATGCTGCAAACATTTATAATAGACCCCCTCAGCAGCAAAACCAACAACAGCAGAATAATTATGACCTTTCAAGTAACAGATATAATTCAGGTTGGAGGAATCATCCAAATCTGAGATGGGCAAGTCCTCGACAACAACAACAGCCTATCCCTCCTTTCCAGAATGTTGTTGGTCCAAGCAAGCCATATGTTCCTCCTCCAATATAGCAGCAGCAACAGCAGCAGTCACAACAAAGACAACAAGCAACTGAGGCTCCTCCTCAACCTTCCTTAGAAGAGTTAGTGAGGCAAATGACCATCCAGAATATGCAATTTCAGCAAAAGACAAGAGCCTCCATTCAGAGTCTGACAAATCAGATGGGGCAGATGGCTACTCAGTTGAACCAAGCTCAGTCCCAAAATTCTGACAAATTGCCTTCACAAATTGTGCAGAATCCGAAAAATGTGAGTGCCATCACCTTGAGGTCTGGCAACCAAATTCAAGTGCCTCCACCAGTAGCAGCACCTGCACCTGAACCTGTCAAGCTTCATTCTACACCTGAAAAAGAGGATGAGATAGTTGCATAAAAGAGAAAGCTTCCTAACAAAAAATTTCATGCAGGTGGACCTTCTTCTAGTAATTCTGACTTACCACAGCCTCCTATCCCTCTTCCATTCCCACCTAGAGCAATTCCAAACAAAAAAATGGAAGAAGCGGAAAAGGAGATCTTGGAGACCTTCAGGAAAGTAGAGGTGAACATACCTCTGCTAGATGCCATCAAGCAGATTCCAAGATATGCCAAGTTTCTAAAGGAGTTGTGCACCCACAAAAGGAAGCTCAAAGGCAATGAAAGGATTAGCATGGGCAGAAATGTGTCAGCATTGATAGGTAAATCTATTCCTCACATTCCTGAGAAATGTAAGGACCCAGGTACTTTCTGTATACCTTGCATTATTTGGAACAGTAAATTTGAGAATGCCATGCTAGATCTAGGAGCATCAGTTAGTGTCATGCCTCTGTCCATTTTCAATTCTTTATCTATTGGACCTTTGCAATCTATAGATGTGGTGATTCATTTGGCAAATAGAAGTGTTGCTTACCCCGCAGGTTTCATAGAGGATGTGCTGGTTCGGGTTGGTGAACTTATTTTTCCTGTTGATTTTTATGTTCTTAATATGGAAGAGAGATTTTCCCATGGTTCAGTTCCAATTATTTTAGGCAGGCCATTTATGAAAACAACTCGAACCAAGATAGATGTTTATGTTGGCACATTGTCTATGAAATTTGGTGATATTGTTGTTCATTTTAACATTCTTGATGCCATGAAACATCTATCTGAGGATCATTCTGTTTTTCATGCTGAGATAATTGATCAGATTGTTGATGATTATATGTTTGATTTTGATTTTGTTCTTTATGGTAGGAAACATCCATTTTTATCTGATCTGCATACTTGTCATTCCTTATGCATTGAATCTGAATTTGAGTTTGAATTTGATCCTGTATCTGATTTTTATGCTAAGAATGAATCTGAATTTGAGTCTGGTTCTGATTTTCTAGGTGTTGAACCTCTTGATGTTGATTTTCTTGAGTTAGAATGCACTAACCATGTTGCAAGAAGTCCATATACTTCTAACTTGCTTTATGAGGTACAGGCTGAGGAACCTTCTTCTTCTCCTACCTTGGTTCCTCCCACTGTTCAGCCACCACCCACACCAGAGTTGAAGCCCTTACCAACAACCCTCAAATATGCTTACTTGGAGGACAAGGAAAAATTTCTAGTGATCATCTCTGCCTCCCTTGCTGCTGAGCAAGAGGAGAAGTTGTTGCTAGTTCTCAAGAAGCACAAGAAAGCCATTGGATGGACTTTAGCAGACATTCCTGGTATTAGCCCATCTACCTGCATGCATAGGATACTTTTAGAGGATGGAGCTAAAGCAATGAGGTAGCCACAGCGGTGACTCAACCTCGTCATTCTAGATGTGGTGAAAAAGGAAGTGACCAAGCTCTTACAAGCTGGAATCATCTACCCCATTTCTGATAGCCAGTGGGTGAGTTCAGTCCAAGTGGTTCCTAAGAAGACAGGCCTCACGGTGATTAAGAATGAAAGGGATGAGCTTATCCCCACAAGAGTGCAGAACAGCTAGCGTGTCTGCATTGATTATAGGAGGCTGAACCAGGTAACCAAAAAAGATCATTTTCCCCTGCCATTCATTGACCAAATGCTTGAGTGCTTGGCAGGTAAATCTCATTACTGTTTTCTTGATGGTTTTTCTGGTTATTTACAAATTCATATTGCTCCTAAGGATCAAGAAAAGACCACATTCACCTGTCCCTTTGGCACTTTTGCCTATAGGAGGATGCCTTTTGGCCTATGCAACGCCCCTGGCACCTTCCAACGGCGTATGCTTAGCATTTTCAGTGACTTTTTAGAGAGTTGCATAAAGGTGTTTATGGATGATTTTACTATTTTTGGATCCTCTTTTGATACATGTTTAGATAGTCTGGATAGAGTTCTTAGTAGATGCATTGAAACTAACCTTGTGTTGAATTCTGAAAAATGTCACTTCATGGTAGAACAACGTATAGTTTTAGGGCATATCATTTCCAGTAGGGGCATAGAGGTAGACCCTGCAAAAATAGATTTTATTTCACAATTGCCTTACCCCTCTTGCGTGCGAGAGGTTCGTTCTTTTCTTGGTCATGCAGGGTTTTATAGGTGCTTTATCAAGGATTTTAGCAAAGTGGCCCTTCCACTATCCAATCTACTGCAAAAGGAGGTGGAGTTTGATTTTAATGACCGATGCAAAGAGGCTTTTGATTGCCTCAAGCGTGCAGTGACTACCACCCCTATCATTCAGGCACCTGATTGGACAGCCCCATTTGAGCTAATGTGTGATGCATCCAATTACGCATTGGGGGTTGTCCTTGCTCAAAAGATTGATAAGCTGCCTCGAGTGATCTACTACGCTTCCAGAACTTTGGATGCTACTCAAGAAAATTACACTACCACAGAGAAGGAGCTATTAGCGATAATTTTTGCTCTTGAGAAATTTCGTTCATATTTACTTGGTACTCGTGTTATTGTTTATATTGACCATGCAACTCTGAAGTACCTGTTGAAGAAGGCTGAATCAAAGCCTAGATTGATCAGGTGGATGCTTTGGCTCCAAGAGTTTGATTTGGAGATTCGTGATCGGAGCAGTGCATAGAACCTCGTGGCTGACCATCTGAGTAGGATTGAGCGCATGTCTGAGGACTCACCCATTCGGGATGATTTTCCGGATGACCATTTGTACATTTTGTATAGTATTTTTTATTCCTTCCCCACTCCTTGGTTTGCTAATATTGTGAATTATTTGGTTGCTTCTGTTTTTCTTCCCTTAGCATCTAAAGCTCAAAATGATAAAATTAAGAGCGATGCTAAGCATTATATTTGGGATGACCCCTATTTGTGGAAGTTGTGCAGTGACCAGGTTATTAGGAGATGCATTCCAGACCATGAGATTGACTCGGTCCTGCAATTCTGTCATTCTTCCGCATCAGGTGGCCATCTTGGCATACAGAGGACAGCTCGCAAGGTGCTTGACTGTGGTTTCTATTGGCCCACCATCTTTAAGGATGTATGGAGAATCTGTAGCACTTGTGAGCCTTGTCAGAGAGCAGGCGACTCACTTTCATGGAGACAGTAAATGCCTCAACAACCCATGTTATTCTGTGAGGTGTTTGATGTCTTGGGTATAGATTTTATGGGGCCTTTCCTTGTCTCTTTTGGTTTTGTTTATATTCTCCTTGCTGTTGATTATGTTTCAAAATGTGTGGAAGCCAAACCCACCAGAACTAACGATGCTAAGGTTGTTGTGGATTTTGTTAGATCTAATCTATTCTGTAGGTTTGGAGTCCCTAGAGCCATCGTTAGTGATCAAGGCACCCATTTTTGTAACAGATCCATGTATACCTTGCTCAAAAAGTATGGGGTCATGCATAGAATTTCCACACCTTAGCACCCCCAAACTAATGGGCAGGCTGAGATTTCAAACAGGGAGATAAAAAGGATCTTAGAGAAGATTCTGCAGCCAAACAGAAAGGATTAGAGCACCAGGTTCGATGAAGCTCTTTGGGCGCATAGGACTGCCTACAAAGCACCCATAGGAATGTCGCCTTATCGGGTTGTCTTTGGCAAGGCATGCCATCTTCCTGTAGAGATAGAGCACAAAGCCTACTGTGTTGTAAAGGCCTGCAACTTCTCCATTGATCAGGCTGGAGAGGAAAGGAAGTTGCAACTAAGTGAGCTAGATGAGATCCATTTAGAAGCCTATGAGAATTCCAAATTCTACAAGGAGAAGACCAAGAAGTTCCATGACAGCTTGATAGCTAAGAAGGACTTCGTGGTTGGACAAAAAGTTTTATTGTATAACTCTAGGCTCGGACTTATGAGTGGTAAGTTGAGGTCAAAGTGGATTGGTCCTTTTGTGGTGACTAATGTTTTTCCTTATGGTACAGTTGAGATCAAAAGTGAATCCACAGATAAGAGCTTCAAGGTCAATGGACACCGGCTGAAACCATTCCTCACAAATCCCTCCTTAGTGGATGTAGTGGTGGAGGAGACCTCCTTACTTCACCCTACTTCTCTTCCGCCATGACTTAGGGAGTTTTTCTTTTTTTTTCTGTCTCCTTCTTTACTTTTATTGCACTTGTCCAATTTTATTGATTGTTTTGATTGCTCTTGATCTTGTGATTGTGCTACATTGAGGACAATGTGTTGTTTAAGTGTGGGGGGAGGGAGATTGTTCTTTAATTTTGTTGATTTTGTTGGGTATTCTAGATTAATTTTGTTGGGTTTTCTAGTTTAATTTTTTTTAGGTTTTCTAGGTTAATTTTGTTATTTTGGTTTTATGTTTTATGTACAACATTGCATGTTTCTCTTTGAATTATAGGTTATGTACAAGTAATGGGTAATTGTTTTTGAAATAGGAGTTTCTTGGCATTTTGTGAATTGAAATCCTTGTTTTTCTCTGCATGTCAAGTTAGTTTTGAAAGTTCGAATTGGAAGTGATAGATTTACCCTTGGTGAGAATTTGAGCCATCATCATCTATTTTATTTGGTGTGTTTTGCCCTATTGATTGCTTGCACAATAGCCTTGGCTTGACTCTTGTTGATACTTCTTGCTTCACATGCATGTTGGGAGCTGATTTAGGCATTTTGTTCTTATAAGCCTCTAGTCAAATGAGCCTACCTTGAATTAATTCCTTTGATAGCCCCTTTGAGCCAATGTTCCCCTTTCTTTGTTTTGAAGCTCATTACAAGCCTTAAGTGAAAACCCATGATCTCATCCTATCCTTAAGGAATTTTGGAGCTTTGGGAATTGTTTTGGGAATAAGTGTGGGGGGTTACGTTTCATTGGATATGTTTTTGTTGGCCATGCTTGATGATGTATTTGGTCCATGCTTGATGTATATACATATATTGGCTAATTGTTGCTCTATTTTTCAAATGCTTTCAAATATGCTATTGTTCACGTTTAAAAAAAAACCAGAAAAAAACAAAAAAAAATGAAGTTGAATAAATGAGGTCTTGGTTTGAAGACTTGGATTGGTTTGAGGACTTGGATTGTCAAATTAATTATGCAATTTTATCATTTGGGCCTACTTGACTAATTTTGTGTTTTTAATTTAATTTCAGGAGAATTATAAGCAATTGGGCTTGAATCCGGAATTGGGCTTGGACTTGAAGAGAGCAGACAATTTTATTTTATCAAATCTTATTTCATCTAGATTTTATTTCATCCAATCTAATCTTATCTTATCCGGATTTTATTTCATCCAATCTTATCTTATCTTGTCCAAATTTTATTTTATTTATGGGCTTGGACTTAAAATAGATTTGTTTGGGGCTAAGGACCTATATAACAGCACCAGGGTTTTAGTTTAGAGAGTTTTTAGGGAGAGCAGAATAATTCTAGGATTTTAGAATTCCAATTTTTACTGTTCATGCACACTGGTCAAGTAGAATAAAATTCGTTTTCTGCAATTTCGTTTCTGCTTCAATCTACAATTTCGTTTTCTGCTGATTAATGGAAGGCTAAGTCTCCAACGTTGTTTTCTCTTGAGGATCAAGCACAGCTCTCTTTGAGGTTTTGTTATTACTATTGAATTCTGATCAGTTTTTCCTCTTCACCAATTACTCTATATTTGTTGCTATTAATCCATGCATTCTTAGTGCTTGATTAATTGTCTCTGCGCTTAATTTATGTTCATGCTTAATGATCAGTTTCGTTCATGATTAATTGGTGTATGTGTTGCTTAATCACATAATGACAGCCTTATGTTAATTTTCGCTTAGTAATTTAATATAGGGTTGCATTAAGTGGTTGAACTGGTTAGGGATAAATCCTCGTAACCTAGGATAAGAGACTTGCTTGTGAATCAAGGGGAAACAACATGTTTTAATTCTGTTATTTTCTAATTAAAATTTGCTCGTTGTTTAAATTACAAAAACAAACAACCCCCCCCCCCCCCCCCAATTCGTTACTGTTTTATCACTATCTATTATGAATGTTGGTTGACCATTGCTCGTTGAGAGACGACCTAGGACCACTTCCTAGATACTGCATTTTTAATGTTTATTTGATTCGGATACGGCCTTGATCAGTCACCCTACTTTCATTTGTGTGTAATAATTTTAGGCAATTTTCCCTTAGGATAGTGAGTATTTTTTTTGGAACCTTAAATGAGGTCATTCAAACACTCTTAGGATTCGCCTAGTTTACATTTCTTGCCCTTTAATTTCTTACTTACTTTCATAGCTTATTTTCTTTACTAGTCACACCTAGTTTATCTTGTTATTACATAATACTTTCTTCTTGGTTATCACGCTTATCTAGAGTTCTTTTGAACCCTAGCTTTTACCTTTTGCAAACCCCCAACAAGAAAGAACCACAACTTAGGAACCAACATGAGTCATCATTCATCTAGTGTTAATGGTGAGGGTACTAGTCATAAGGACCCTCTATCTAGAATCTTAGATGAGTTGAGTTCCCTTAAGTTATGGAAAGAAAAACTAGAAATAAAAGAAAAAGGAAAAGAGAGGGTAGAAATAAATCAAGATGAGAGGGAACAAATAAGGGAAGAAGAAAGAATGAAAATACTAAAAGAATTAAGAAAAGAACCTCCTATAGTAGTAATGACCCTTGCAAGAGCCTAAGTGAAGAACTTCATGACTATTATGAAGGAAGGCATGGGTCACATCTTAGACCTCACTCCCATAGGAGAGAAAGGAAAGAAAGCCTAAATAGGCTAACATTAACCTCCCATATTTCCATGGGAAGGACAATGTAGAGGCTTACTTAGATTGAGAAATAAGGGTAGAGCAACAACTTAAAAGGAAGTCTACTTCAAAATCTTATTGTTGGATCAAGTGGCCTCGCAACAACCCGTGCCTACATCCAGTCCCCAAGCAACCACCGGTTCTTGAGATTTCTTTCAACCTTGTAAAATCCTTTACAAGCAAAGATCCACAAGGGATGTACCCTCCCTTGTTCTCTTTGAACAACCAAGTGGATGTACCCTCTACTTGAACTGATCCACAAGAGATGTACCCTCTCTTGTTCTCAGTTACAACAACCCAAGTAGATGTAGCCTCTACTTGTACCACAAAGGATGTACCCTCCAATGTGTTAAGACAAAGAATTCTCAGGCGGTTAGTCATTTGAAATCCTTTGTTTAAGGGAAAGGGAAGAATCAAAAGAATTCTTAGGCAGTTAGTCCTTTGAATTCTCTTGGAAAGGGAGAAGGGAGACACAAAAGAATCAGGTGGTTAGTCCCTCTATTCTTTTGGAAAATGGAGAAGAGAGACACAAAAAGAACTCAGGCGATTAGTCCTTGTTGAATTCTTTTTGGCAAAGGGATAAGAGAATGAAAAGATATAGCACACTTTTGTTTTCTGCAGAATTTTCACTTGCAGAAGAACAAGGTTTAAATAAAACTTAGAAAGCTTTTTGGCAAAGGAAGAAGAAGAAGAAAGATGAGTAGGAAAGAATTGTAAAGATAGTAAAGGTTTAAAGATTTCTCAAAAGTTGTTCAAGAAGTTCTTTTGAATGCAAGTGAAGGTCTTGCTTTTATAGACTCTTCATGTCTGGTCAAGAAAACCATTGAAAGAGTTATAACCTTGAGAAAATCATGTCAAGAGTTACATCTCTTGACCTTTTATTCAAAACTTGTCACTGGTAATCGATTACCATAATCATGTAATCTATTACACAATGCATTTTATGAAAAGATTTGACTCTTCACAATTGAATTTGAATTTCAACGTTCAGATACACTGGTAATCGATTACCAATATATTGTAATCGATTACATCATTTAAAAAATCATTTGGAACGTTGCAAATTCAGTTAAAAGCTTTTTGAAATCAAATTTTATCACTGATAATCGATTACAGGAAACCGGTAATCGATTACCAGAGAGTAAATACTCTAGTAACTTTGAAAAATTTGAGAAAACTCTTTTGTAAAACAAAATTGTGCTATGTTTGGTTTTTGAAAAATCCTTTTCAATACTTCCCTTGTGAAGTCTTCTTGATTTCTTCTCTTGAATCTTGAATTCATCTTCTCTTGAATCTTGAATCTTCTTGATTTCTTCTAATGAATCTTGAAATTAATCTTGATCTTGAACTTGTTGACTCAATCTTGAAATCATTATTTTGGGCTTTTTGTCATCATCAAAACTACTTGATTCATCATCATGAAGCTTGCTTCTACGCTTGTTGCCCTCACTCTTATCAAAAGAAAGACCAAGGTCGAGGCATCTTAGGGGCAGCATCTTCTAAGCCCAAAGATGATAAGAGGAAGACAATAGAAAAGCAACCCCCTAAGGCTAGTATGCAATAGAAGACTAGCTCTATAATGTGCTTTAAATGTCTTGGAAGAGGACACATTACTTCTCAATGCCCCACCAAGAAAACCATGATTATGAGGGGTCAAGACATTTATAGTAGCCAAGATGAGGCTACTACTTCACCTTCCTCTAGTGAAAGTGAGGAAGCAAAAGGGGAAGAATCTAGTGAAGAAATATATCCCCAAGAATAAGGACAACCTTTAATGGTTAAGGAGGAGTGTAAGGAGGTAAGTGTCTCCTCCAAGAGGTTAGCTAAGAAGGAAATTCATTTTACAATAAAGATAAACATTAAAGAAACTCCCCCTCTTAGACAACCTCCACATCTTCTCCTTTGTAAAAAGACACTTGTTAGCACTGCCATACCTCTTGCGCTTGAGGTTATTGCTCAAGTAAAGGAGTTTTTCGATGAGAGTTTGGTTCGTAAGAGCTTAAATCCTTGTGCTTTGTTGGTACCCAAAATAGGTATTATGAGGCACCAAATCCCTATGATAGGTGGTATGATGAATGTATTGAGTGGTGCAACCCTCTTTTGTAAAATCACCCATTTTTAGTTTCAATACAAACTTAGGTGCTCATACAGGACACCTTAGGTTTGTCACACTTTTTGGTAGGTTTGTTTTATTGCATGAAAATACAGAAAAATGTATGTTTTATTGCATTACTTTCCTTAATTTTTTAAATAGTGATCAAGGGGTTCCCACGAACACTAAGAGAATAAAGGTCATTCCTGAGTGGCCCACCCCACCAAATATAAGGAAAATTTGGGGTTTCCATGACTAAACAAACTTTTATAAATGATTTATCCCATATTTCTCTATACTTGTAGCACCACCCATTGAGTTGGTGAGGAACCATGTTCCCTCATGGGAAGATACCCAGGAAAGGGATTTTCAGACCTTATCCTACTCCAACATGTCAAACACCACTAATATATATGTTTTTATTCTTTTTTACAGATGTTGAAGTAAGAAGCTCAGAGTTTCAAGAACCTCTAGATTTGAGGTCAAATCCTTTTTAATGGGGAGGGAATGATGCAATCCTAGCCACCAAGGGCATTGGATAGAAGACTCCAAGAAGATTGGGCCAGAGATGCAGGAGAAGGCCTTAGGGTTCTCATGAGCCTTAGGGTACATTTTGGGTCCATGGGCTCAGTATGAACCCACTTATCTTTATACATATTAGATTAAGGTTTCATTATTTTTTGGCCTTGTATTTAGGGCTTCATAGTGTAGGGAGGGTGTAACATCCCATTTTTCGTAAACTAATTTAAAAAGAATTGTTATTTATAAATAAATAGAGTCTTAGAAAAATGATGAGGTTTTTCTAATTAAATGAATAAGGAAAAATAACTTTATTAAAATAAAAGGGTATTCATTTGATAGAAAATAAAATAGAGTTTGTTTTTATAAATAATAAAAATAAAAAATAGAGTAAATAATAGGTTGTGAGTACTCTAGCTATAAATAACGAAATGTTAGGTTAGTTTTCAAGTTGACGATAGCTTCTCAGCCTTCTCTTTCTCTCAATTTCGTTTTCCTTCTCTTTCTCTCAAAACTCTCTTTTCCCGCATACCACCAAACCTATCTAAGAAAAATGACAATCTCGGATTCATTCACCGTTGGATCGTCATGAACTTTAAACACCAGGTTTGCAACGCAATTTTTGGTATTCTCACCATTGGTAATTATGAAAAGATGTCGGAGCTAAGAGAAATACCCTTTGCATTGTAACTTTTCCTTTTCCACAGAAACCCAGAGCTGGCCCGGTAAAACTATGATCCCGAATTGGTTAACCGTTGGATTGTCATGAAATTTTGATATATGTTTCAAGTTCATCTCCATACATCTTCACGGTTGGGATTTTCAAAATAATGTCTGTGGATGGAGAAAGACGCATTGCACGTAGGACCATGGAATGGAGGCTTCAATCCCTTCTTCTCTCTGATGTTGGGAACCCTATCAGAGCAATCAGAGGAAAAAATTGAGGAATCTCAGGAATTTTCTAAAGATGCCGCTATTTTTGTTGAAAGACAAGTGAACCCGCTTAGAGGTAAGGGATGAGTTATTCACAATTGGGGATTAGTGAGAACATGTGTAGGGATCATTAGAGTATCAATTGGAATGGGTTTTGGGGTGTTTTTGCAATTTTTTATTCTATCCTTATAATTATAAGTGTGAATTATATACGTTTGATAAACCAGTTGATGTCCCAATGAGAAATTTCTATGAAATTGATGTGTTCTTCTGTTGAGTGTGAACCCTATAAATTGAACCTTTGTCTAATTAGCGTGAATTGATGAAATTAAATAAATAGAGATTTAGCGTAAGAGGGAGTGAGACATTGATTTTGTATTTTCTCCTTTTCATGCTTTTTAGGTTTTTTTTATAGTTTAAAATTAATATTATATTTGAAATTGACTAAAGATTTCTAGTAGACTGTCTGTTGTATTCTTAGATAATATATATGAATTTATGTATACTTATATATATAGGAAAGTGTTCATATAATCATTTAGAATTGGTACATTGAAAGCTTACTTTGAAATTCATGATCCAATATGATGTATGTTGCTGGTTTTATATATATCAATTTAGCTATATATTTATTTATATTAATATTTTATGTAAATAATTGTCGCAACATGCCCTTTTGCGGGCGTGTGAGGCGAGGCTCACGGGTGGGCTTTCCAAAGGAGGAAAGATGCGCGGAGTCGCCACCAACGTTTATTTGTGGAAAACGTCGGAAAAACCGAAGGAAACTGGTCAAAATGAAAATTCTAAGTTCGGGAGTTGTATTTACGTTTGAGGAAGGTATTAGCACCTCTCGCGTTTGTCTCAAAGGACAACAGCCTATTTTTTAGAATTGTGGAAATTGTGTTACCTTAACTTTTATTTCTTTTTATTTTTTGAGGTCGACAAAAGCGGGGCTTTTGCTCCTACGTACCCTCCATCGAAGAGGAAATCAGGCCTACGTAGTTCTTTCTTAAGAGTGAATCAAACGATTCTTTTTACTTGAAAAGGTGATCATTTTAAGGCGTTGGACCTTAAAAATGATCCATTTACTTGATAAGGAAAACAGAGATGATAAATTTTCAAACCCTTTTTAGTGACTTTTTTGTGGACGAGCTTGACTAGACGAGTTGATTTTAGCCTTAGTTTCACTTTAGTTATTAGTCAATTCGATTAAGAATGAGAAATCCCAAAGCGAAAACGTCCGACTGATTTTTTCGCTTCATTTTACTAAAAGGTATTTTTTATTATTATATTATTATTTTACCTCTTTTTTTATTTCCAACGTGGTTACGGCATGACCGAACGGTCGGAATTCATTTTAACAGAAATTAACGAATATTACAAGTCAAATGATCGGTGAAAATTTATTTTATTTTTTTATTTAGGCGAGAAATGACTTAAATAAATGACTGAAGCACCTCAAAAGGGGGTAAGGAAAGTAAATGAAACGAGAATAAATGTACACAAAACAAATGGGGACCACCACGGGTACATAGAATGAATTGAAAAGCTCGATTTGGAAACTTACCTGTTGAAGAACGAAGAACGGATGAAGAACGGTGAATAACGGAGGAAAACCTTCACGGATTTGCTTACGGAAACATCTCGGAAGCGTTACGGAAGCACCTCGGCTTGGATTTTCTTCATGGAAACAATTTTTTTCACCCAAAACAGCTGAAATACCTCACCAGGGGGATCCCGGACTGTTAGAACAGCCGCCTTCAGCCTATTTATAGGAAAAAAAAGGAGGAGGTTGCCGCCCAACTCGTCCAGGCGAGCTGGATTGCTTCTCCAGAAGCAATCCAGCTTCAAAAAATCATTCTGCAAGGCCCAATTCAAAATTTCGAAATTGCTATTTGCACCCCCCCAATTTTGATAAGTTCACCCCCCTTCTTTCGTAATTTACGGAAAAGTTACGGAAGCCTCACGAAAGCATATAGGACTTGATTTTCATCTTTTTTTTTTCTCTTCCCTCTCACCCGTATTAAGTAAAATATGCTTATTTAGGGTTATGGGAATTTTACGGAAGCATTACGGGTGTCCCGGAAGCCCTCGAATCCCATTTTTAAACCAAACGGGGGAGGTGGTTGCCACCTAGCTCGCCCAGGCGAGCTAGGTTGCTTCCACCTTAAGCAAGAAATTGCCCAGAAACCTCTAGAAGGGCCCAGATTCAAAAATTACCATTTGCACCCCCATTTTACTAAATATACCCCTTTTGCTGTTTTTTGGTGATTCTTTTTCCGTAACGTTACGAAACTTTACGAATTTCATAACGATACTTATTTTCTTTCCGTAAGGTTACGAATCATTACAGATCATGTATTTACTCCTTTTTTAGCTTTCGAAGAAGTTACGGAAACTCACGGATTGCGCGACAACACCTCCTTTTGGTTTCCGCCCCATTACAGAATTTCACAGATCGCGTAAACCTACTTCCCTTTGATTTCCGGCGTGTCTCGAGACTTACATATCGTGCAACAAAGGGTGCCAAGTATTTTGAAGCGTCCAATCAAAGGTTGCATATCATCAAGTAATAATCCCCGGACGAAATTAGGGTATGACAGTTGCCCCTCTTTACTTACCTTTTATCGGAGATAAGAGGAAAGCAAAGATAAGACACTGATTTCGTCCTTCTTGCCCTTTCCGTGATTAGCCCATGACGACTCTCCTCTCTACTCCTTCTTTTTTCTGCACAACTCAAAATAAAATACAAACAACAATAATATAATATACACGTTTGGCAAAGGAATCAATCGGGAAAATAACAAAGATCACATTTTTCAGTCAAGAGGGTCCGCACTTGACAATGAAGAACACATTGGAGAATGGAGGATTGCACTAGAGGGTCCACACTACGCAATCATGAAGAATGGCTCCAAACTCATTGGTGGAGGATGCATGAACGAAAATGCAATTCATGAGGCTGCGAATAAAAGGCGAGGATGGAGGATTGCACTAGAGGGTCCTTACTAGTCAATCATGAAGCATGACTCCAAACTCTTTGGTGGAGGATGCATGAACAAAAACGCAATTCATGGGGCTCCGAATAAAAGGCGAGGATGGAGGATTGCACTAGAGGGTCCTCACTAGTAAATCATGAAGCATGGCTCCAAACTCTTTGGTGGAGGATGCATGAATGAAAACGTAATTCATGGGGCTCCAAATAAAAGGCCAGGATGGAGGATTGCACTAGAGGGTCCTCACTAGTCAATCATGAAGCATGGCTCCAAACTCTTTGGTGGAGGATGCATGAACGAAAACGCAATTCATGGGGCTCCGAAAAAGGGGTAGAGAATGGAGAATTTCACTAAGCAATCACTACACATGGCTCCAAACTCGTGGGTGGAGGATACATGAACGAAAAATCAATTCATGGGGCTCCGAAAAAGGGGTAGAGAATGGAGAATTGCACTAAGCAATCACTACGCATGGCTCCAAACTCGTGGGTGGAGGATGCATGAACGAAAACGCAATTCATGGGACTCCGAAAAATGGTAGAGAATGGAGAATTGCACTAAGCAATCACTATGCATGGCTCCAAACTCGTGGGTGGAGGATGCATGAACGAAAACGCAATTCATGGGGCTCCGAAAAAGGGTAGAGAATAGAGAATTGCACTAAGCAATCACTACGCATGGCTCCAAACTCGTGGGTGGAGGATGCATGAACGAAAACGCAATTCATGGGGCTACGAAAAAGGGGTAGAGAATGGAGAATTGCACTAAGCAATCACTACGCATGGCTCCAAACTCGTGGGTGGAGGATGCATGAACGAAAACGCAATTCATGGGGCTCCGAAAAAGGGTAGAGAATGGAGAATTGCACTAAGCAATCACTACGCATGGCTCCAAACTCGTGGGTGGAGGATGCATGAACGAAAACGCAATTCATGGGGCTCCGAAAAAGGGTAAAGAATGGAGAATTGCACTAAGCAATCACTATGCATGGCTCCAAACTCGTGGGTGGAGGATGCATGAACGAAAACGCAATTCATGGGGCTCTGAAAAAGGGGTAGAGAATGGAGAATTGCACTAAGCAATCACTACGCATGGCTCCAAACTCGTGGGTGGAGGATGCATGAATGAAAACGCAATTCATGGGGCTCCGAAAAAGGGTAGAGAATGGAGAATTGCACTAAGCAATCACTACGCATGGCTCCAAACTCGTGGGTGGAGGATGCATGAATGAAAACGCAATTCATGGGGCTCCGAAAAAGGGTAGGCAGGACCGAATGGTCCACCGGTTTTTTTCCACCTAAAAAGGCAAACATGCTTTTTGCAAAGAAAAATAAATCATTCGCGAGAGCACCATATCTTAGAAAAACAATATACTTATGCCAAGGGTAATCTTCCTTGTACCCAAAAATGAAAGGCAGGATGTCAACTTTTAACTTTTGAATGAACATTCAGGGGAAACATCAGGTTAAGCTGAAACTGGGAATAAATCACTCATAGTGTATAAAAACTCACACAGGCAAGTGTTTTACCCTAATCCCAAACCATAACTGCACCACGACTTTATTTTGCACACGATTTCCTATCGAATCAAAGATCGCACGTACGATCACGGATCAATAGGATTTTCTCGAGGGTAGTGTTTTTTGAGAGGAAACTGGGTGTTCGGGTCTTTTCCTCTTTGTTTATGTGGGGCGGGATATCGCTAGTCGAGAATGATTTTGAGTGGCAATCTGAAAGGAAGAACCACCAAAAATGGGTTTTCCTTTGCCGGCAGTCACCTACCTTGCCGAAAATTTATCTGGCTTGAAGAATTTCTGTTCTCTTTCTTTCATTGATCGGGAATTACTCTGTTTTCCTCCGATCATTTCCTTTTTCACTTCCTTTCGATATTCAATCGGGAATCCTTCTTTTTCTTTATTTTTTATTGTTCTTTTCTTTGTTTTCATCTTTTTCTTTTTTCTTTCTTTCCATTTCTTCCTTTTCTTTCTTTTCACTTCTCTTTCTCCATTCCTTTCTTTGGGAAATCGGGTTTTAGCATTCTATTCGCTCTCCCTCGAGGAGATGACATTTCGCTGTCCTTTGCTTTGGGGGAAAGGATGAGGATTCTTTTGATAGGCCAAGGTTCAAAAAATTCTAAGGTTGTGTCTCAATGGGGGCTTTTATCGTGGGAGCCCGATCTTGATATCTCGGGTAAAACAAATTTGGGTGTCAAGGTGTCGGTCTCGGGCCGAACTTCCATATTATTCCACAAGGCACGCGTGACAATGATGATTTGAAAACAACGTGCAAAATTAGTCATGGCTACAGCCAGGTAGGCACTCAAGCATCCCGTTTATGGCATTGTGATACTACGGTTGGGAATTTACACAAACAGACCCAACGTTTCCCAATTATGTTCTTTCATCAGTTCAATGAATTCATCCATTCTTATCTCGGTTATTCAGGAAAATAAACTCTTAGCGTCAGTCCCTTGTTTCCAAAAGATACGTTTGCTCTCTACGAATGATTTATTCTTCCTAACTATAACATGTCGACCTTCGAGGTCTACCTTTCTTTTTCCTTTTTTTTTGTTTCATTTTTATATTCACAAAACTATACACCCATGGCCCTCTATGAGGAAAACTTTTCTTTGTACATCTACATTCTTATACATGACAAACTTTTTATGTACACGCATGGGAACTCTTTCTCTTTGCGTCACACGGTCTATATACAAACCCTATTTACGTTCAAATATTTTTTTGTTTTTCCCAACACGCACCTATGCTTTATACAAAAGTTTCTTTATATACACCCGTTGCTCACACACACAAGGATTTCTTTTCACACATTATTTACACACGCAAAAATCCTTCTATACACATTTTCCTTCTACATTCATATATGAAAAACATTTTCTTTTTCTTTTCCTTCTATACGCAAAAATCCTTCTATACACATTTTCCTTCTATACACAACGCTTCTTTCTTTTTATCATGATTTTGGTTCATTCATTTTTTTTTCTGATTTTGGACGACGTTCCTAAATGAAAAATTCTAGGCGATTTCGGAACTTCAACAAACACTATTAATAACAACGAAGTAAATACAAACGTAACAGTTCAAACGACATGTATGCACAAAACAAAAGTCAATCAAAACGAAACAAACGTTAGTCCCTTAGTTAAACAAAAATAAAATGATACGTAATAGGAAAAAGAGGAAACATAAACATAACACAAAAAGGAATACGGATCTAGGGATCTCCCAGTCATGCGGCTCCGCATGCCACCGGACTCTTGGGTCACGGTAACAAAAGGTGGGGTGGTCGACAAAAGCAGGGCTTTTGCTCCTACGTATCCTCAATTTGTGATGAGGAACTCAGACCTACGTAGTTCTTGATAACTGTGAGACTAAATATAGTCTCGGTGTTTTCTTCACTAAAATGCGAACATGCTTTAGTAAAGAGACAAAACTTCCAACTGATCAGAGCAACATATGCTTTTTTTATGAAAAAAGATGTGTCTATCGGGGAAGGAGAGTATGCTGATGAAATTTTCTCATAACCATAAATGAGATTTTGGATGTTAGCATTTTGTTTCTAAACAACCATTTAGAGGAAACACTGGATCCCACAAAAATAGGAGAAAATCACTCAACGTGTATCAATCTCACACAGGTAAGTGTTTTATCCTAATTCCGAACCATAGATATGTCATGACTTGATTTTGCAAATCATTTCCTATCAAATCAAAGATTACATGTGTGATCATGGATCAATAGGACTTATTTTGGGAATGGTTTTTAGGTGGGGAATTTGGCTTTGAGTGTTTTGGCCTTTTCTTTTTCTATTTTTGTTTAATGCACAGGATTTTGGTTGGCAATCAAAGGGAGAGGACCACTTTAGGTCGTGGTTTCCTTTCTTTTTTTTGTTTATTTGGTGACAATTCTATACTGTTCATATATTGTCTGGTCCAAAGACCTTTCTGAATATTTCTTCTGTTTTCTTCCGATCCTTGATCGAGAATTTTCTTTCCTATTTTTTGCTTTCTCCCACTCTTTGATTGAGAATTTTATTTTTTTCTCTCTTTTTTTTTTGTTTTCCGAGGGCAAGGATTGACATTCTCACCCTGGGTCAAGGTTTATGATAAGTTGGGATTTTGGCTCAAGGCTTGTAGAACGGCTGGTCATGATATATGTCAGGGTTTGGCCAGTGGTTCGGGGATAAAGGGGATGTTCTACATTATTTCCATGATACACATGCAACAATGGTGATTAGGAAATTTTATGCAAAACTGGTCAAGCATGCACCCATGTGGACACTCAAGCATAAAGTTTTTATGGCCATGTGACACTAGGGCTCAGGATTCATTTTCCCTATTTTAAGTCAACCCAGTATTTCCAAAATATGTTCTTCTATCAAATTGTGCATTCATCCGAGTCTATCTTAGGCGTTCAGAAACTTTTCACAACATTCACTCTTCAGGTGTATACACATTTTTTTCAAAAACTGGTTAAGATCAGTAAAATCTTTCAAAGAAAAGTTGGAAATTATCTCTTTTCACAAGCATGTTGTTTTTTAGCTAGACAACTTTTTATTTTTTTTATTTTTTATTTATTTTTTTCTATTTTTTCCTCTTCCTCCTTATTCTTTTCTTGCTCGCTCTCTTTTTTCATGAAGTATTTTGCTACCTAAACATACGTATATTTTTGGGAGGTATTTTGCTATATACATGCGTGTCCAAGGTATCTTGCTACCTAAACATACATATATATGTTTTGTGAGATATTTTTGCTATATACATGCATATCCAAGGTATCTTGCTACCTAAACATACATATATATATTTTGTGAAGTATTTTTGCTACATACATGCATATTCAAGGTATTTTTCTACCTAAACATACATATATATATTTTGTGAAGTATTTTTTGCTACATACATGCATATCCAAGGTATCTTTCTACCTAAACATACATATATACATATTTCTTTTTGTGAGGTATGACTACCTTCCGAGCTTGTGCTTGTTTTATTTAAATTCTTAGGATCATGAGCAAATAGGTGTGTCCTGCTATGAATAACAAGCATAGATTTAAAAGGTACTAGGTTGCCTCCTAGTAGCGCTTCTTTAACGTCTTGAGCTGGACACATGATGGCTTGTCGGTCACGGACCTAGTACTTTGCTTACCTTTGGCTTTGGACTTGGTCGCCTATCGGTCGGCCATGGGTCGTAAGCAACGCTCTAACCTTTTTGTGGATGAGCTGAGGTGAACTCTAGAGGTGATGGCGGTGCGTCTGTTGCCCGCTGCCGGCCATCCCCAGGCTGCTGTGGTGTTTCGCCCTGCGCCTGCCTGGGGATGCAGTACTTCTTGATGAAAGCTCGATTAGTATGGGGCCTGATGACCTTGCTGGGGGTGATAGGCACTCCATAGAACTGACAGAGGTCCGTAATTAGAGCTTGACAACTCCAAGACCCTATTCGACTTCTTCGGGTCCACTGGGTGTCTTGTAGGCGCGATCCCTGCAAACAATAGATGAAATCAAAAATCAGTTGAGCGATGTGCATACTTACCTATGTCATGATGACGTGACCTTGCCGGGGGGAACGAGCACCCTGTAGGACTACAGAGGCCCGTAACCAGAGCTGGAAACCCCAGGGCCCTGTTGGACTTCTCCGGGTCCACTGGGCGTCTAGTGGGCGCGATTCCTGCAAACAATAGATGACATCAAAAATCAATTGAGCCATGTGCATACTTACCTATGTCATGACGGCACAGACCAACTGATACATCTGCAGGGGGAGATTGACATTGTGGTCGCTGGGCAGAATGTTGCTAAATAGCAACGTCATCCATATCCATATAAGAGTGGTCATGTTGATGCGCATGATCTGCACTCGTCTTTTTGCAGTGGCACGGGTGAAATCTTGCCCTGGTATGCATAGCAAATGCGTGATAGCCTCCCTCTCTGGATGTGCTCGCACAGTTGGTCGCCCTCCAATATTAGGGGGTGGCCCAGGAACTGATAAAAGGAAACTATTGGCCCCTTAACCGGGAGCGCAAGTCTCGGTTAAGCATCTAAGGGCAAAGGATCTTATATTCTCTTAAGGTGTGGATATGGAGCACACTGAAAATGAGGACGTGTAGCCCTCTAAAGGCAAGGGCGTGCAGCCCTCTGCAAGCGAGGATGTGCAGTCCTCTGATGGCGAGGACATATAGTCCTCTAAAGGTGATAGGTACTAGTACCCAAGGGTCCACCTTTATGAGAAAGCAAGAGATCGACTCATCGAGAGGGCCGGTCATCCAAAAAGATTGGACATGAGATGTAGGAAATCTATGTAGTTAACATGATTTTTAGGGATACAGACGCATGCAACCTTTGTTGTGAAATTTGGTAACGCTGACCTCATATGAAACAATGCAATGCAATGGAAAGTTGTACAATGTTCATGACATTCTTTCCCTATTTTGTGATTTTGATTTTGATTTAATCTTTTTGGAAAACACAGATTGACTGTCCTTTTGAAAAAGGTGATAATTCATGCAACCTTATCCTATCTTTTGCAAATCTCTCTGGGAACTCCCTCAGAGTGTATGTTCTGTTTGATTTAGTCACTTGACCATTTTGGAGTGACGACAATGGAGCCGTTTGACGTTTAATCAATCTATTGAAATTCCAGGGCTTGTCTCCCTTTTTTTTCTTGTTTAAAAACATCGACGGGTGAGAACTTTTGATCTGCCCCTATGTTCACTTGAGGCTTATGCACGATGCCCCTCATTGCCCCAGTGTAAGGCTTTGAGGTACAATCGTTATCTTTTGTCATGACCTTGTAGCTGGGAACCTATTGGGTGAAAACTTCTAATCTGCCCCTAGGTTCGCTTGAGGTTTTTTGCATGGTGCCTTTCATTGCCCCAGTGTAGGGCTTAGAGGTACCAATTGTTGTCTTGTTTTCACAACCTCGTAGTGAGGAAGAATGAAAGAAGCAGTTGATTCTTGCCAAAAGAATTTTCCAAGGACGAGAAATAGTTGAAGGATTTTTCAGTTGATGGATTAAGTCAAATGACTCCTATGTAGAAGCAAGATGTTTTGATGTCTTGATGATGCTAAAGGATCAAGTGCTTCTAAGTTTTATTCAAGACAAGAATCCAAGAAAATCAAGATATATGATCAAGTTGATCTCTAGAATCTTTAGGAAGAAGTTTCCAAATTGAAAAAACAAAAGGTTTGACCAAAGAATTCTATCATTTCAAATTGAGATTTGCTCTCTGGTAATCGAGTACCAGCACTAGAAATTTGAATTCAAAATTTATAACGTGTAATTGATTACACATGGATGGTAATTGATTACCAGCAGTTTATTGAACGTTTTAATTCAAATTTTTAAAACCTGTAATCGATTACACAAGTCTTGTAATTGATTACCAGAGGGGATTTTCAGAAAATAATTGCCAAGAGTCACACCTATTCAAATGTTTTATCAATGACCATCAAAGGTGACTTGGAAACACGAACTTAAAGGGAGTTTTCATTGCCCAAAAATTTTTATCCTTTCAAAAGATTAAGAGTTTTTTCTGAACTGAACTGTCTTATCCTCTCAAAAAGATTCATTGGTCAACCACTTGCATATTCAATAAGGAATTTTGATTGATCTTCATTGTACAATCTATCTCTTTTAAGAGAGATTTCTTCTTCTCTTCTTCTTATTTCTGAAAAGGGATTAAGAGACCGTGGGTCTCTTGTTGTAGAGGATTCCTGAACACAAGGGAAGGGTTGTCCCTGTGTGGTTCAGACTTTGTGAAAAGAGTTTTACAAAGAGAATGGAAAATCTCAAGTGGGTTGCTTGAGGACTGGACGTAGGCACGGGAAGTGGCCGAACCAGTATAAATCAAGTTTGCATTCCTCTCTTCCCTTAAACTTCTTTTATTTATTGCTAATTATCTTTTGCTTTAAAGAAGTTTATTTTGAATTGTCTTTTGAGTAATTCATGTTAAGGGTGCATTGTTAATCCGAAGAGAGTGAAAGTTTAATTGGGGAATAGTCTTCGTATCTTAATTCAACCCCCTTTTTTCTTAAGGTAACTGAGGCCATTTGTCCAACATCCTATTCTTGATAACTCACTTCTCTCTAAAAGACAAATTTTCCGGAATGATAAAATGAGGTCACATGAACGTCTTGAAAACACAGTCAATCAAATGCTCTTTTTTTATTTATATTTTGAAACTTATTTGTTTTGAACTTTACTCGTTGTTTTACGGCACCCCCACCAACGTGCAAGACGAGTAATCTCTGATTGAATGGTCTTGGAAGTCCAAACTCAGGAGCACAGGTCGCTTGAGCAAACAGACCAATGGCTTGCATCCACATTCCGGTGAAAGTTGAATAAGCAAAGATGCGTTTGTGAGAGGATGAGGGACAAAGATATCAACTTTATCCATTTCATTTAACATTGTAACTGTGGTTTACAATAATGGTACAAACTTGAAAATCCTGATGAGTCATTAGAGACATCTAACAACAGCTTTCAAAATTGCCCCATGTGTGGCATCTCTTGTCAATGTCAGGATTTACGCGCGATTCTCCTCAAATTTTAGCCAGCCCGCATCAATTAGACCTTGCACCTTATGCTTCAGGGCCCTACCATGCTCAATAGAACGCCCCGGGGCTTCTCCATTACAAACACACATTGCGTTCGAGTCGTATTCTCGGAGAAATGGAGGTTGATGAACCTTGGTTGGGGTTATGGCTAACATTGAATTATCAAGTAGATATGGGAGCAAGTCAGCATAGGACACTGGAATTGGGGTGAATTCTGCAGGCTTTCTCGCTGCAAAATTCATTTCTTGGTTGGTGTTTTTGGTTTGTGCTAAAGGTGGTGTTCGTCATTGGAAGTGCGATAGACAGGCTTTGTGGTTGATTTAGGGATGGCCTTTGTGGATAACTGGGTGGTGGGTAAAGAGAAAGTTTGTTATTGGCTGAGTAATGACATTGTTGGGTTGGTGGGAAACTTGGTTGTATAGGAATGGCAGTCACAGCATGGGTTTCTCCCTGATTCTCACCCTCTTCACTTGCCCCAGTTTTTTTTTCATTTGTCCAAGCAGAATAATTAAATTTTCCTCTTTTCATACCTGCTTTGATCCTTTCGTCGGTGAAAACTAAATCAGCGAAGCTTGACGGTGTGTAACCCACCATTTTCCATAGTTGAATACTGGTGATGTGTCTACTATCATTGTCATCATTTTTTCGTCATTGAGGTGCCACTTGAGCTGCCAGGTTCTCCCCCTTTGGGCGTATTCTTTGAAAGATCTGTGCCCCCTTTTTTGCACATGTATTGTAGTTGCGTCCTATCCGAAGCCATTATACCGACACTGCCTAACGAAGGCAACCATTAGGTCCTCCCAGGAATGGACTCGGGAAGGTTCCAAGTTAGTGTACCAGGTAACAACTACCCCGATAAGACTTTCTTGGAAGGAATGTATCAACAATTCCTCATCTTTTACGTATGCCCCCATCTTCCGACAATACATCTTTAGATGGTTCTTGGGACAAGTAGTCCCCTTGTACTTGTCAAAGTCCAGCACCTTGAACTTGGGAGGGGTGATGATATTGGGTATTAGGAACAACTCTTCTAGGTTAGCAAAAGCATAATCTTCACCTCCTTCAATGGCCCTAAGCTTTTCCTCTAGATGATCCAACTTTCCCATTTCTGCCATAGCATGAGGGTTTTTACTTGTTGTGGAATGCAAGAGGTGTAGTTGTGGGTGATACTGAGGGCCTTCCAAAGGGGTTGTACCACCAACTGCTTGCCCTTCCGTGGCATATCCGAGGCAAGGCTCGAAGTCGGCTAGATTGTGGTGGGGAATTTCATGTGTCTCCCCCACGGTTTAAGAGACTTGTGCATGATCAGTTTGGGGTTGTTGGCTCTCAATGGGTATAGGAGTGGAGTTATTGACATTCTTATTGGGAGTGTACGCCACATTGGGTGGCGTATAGTTGAGAGGCAAGCCATATGGCGGGAAGGCGTGCTCGTTTTGAATTTGCACATCATGGGGGCCGCCCGTACTTCCCAAATCTTTGCCTACCATATCTGAGGTTGGATGATTCATTTGGTTGATGCCGGATGGGGACGTCGGGTTCACCTTAGCAACAACGCTGGTAGCGGCAATTGCAACCGCATTGGCTTCCATTATCTTCTTCATGCTAATCATGGCCTCCATCATTGTGGCCATTTGCTCTTTCATGGCCTCCATGTTGGCCTTCACCTTCTCTTGCACCTCCTCTGCTTTACCCATTACTCTAGCTCTAACACAGGTTCGGTAAGGGCGCCGTAAAGCGGGTTCTTTTCTTTTTTATAACAATGATTAAGTTCTCTCTCTCTCTCTCTCTTTTTGAGGAAAGAATGCAATGAACAATGCAACCAATGAAAAGCATGGATGTATGCGAATGATGCACAGTTGAAGTATTATGAATTTTTACACAGGATATGGGGTTGAATCAATTTAGATTTCCAACACGGTCCATGACATCTTTGTCAAGGTGAAACAGGAAGTAACAGGGACATCAACAGCCCTAAATGTGTTTGGCAGTAGACGAAGCAGCGATGTAACACGATCCATCTTTTGCCCCAATTTTTGCAAGATGGTTACTTCCATACTTCAACTTGACTCGATGAACCTTTTCGTAAAAGCGCGAGCTTGGTTCAACCCCATAACCCAGGGAATGGCAATTTTGATCGCCAATACTTCATCAACATTTCATAAGGATGAAAGACTCGGGAATACGCATGCTATGCATGGAAAATGTAATTATGAGATTGAGATGCCCGAAGAAACATCCTTTCTTAGTTAACCATGCATTAGGTACCATGTTCAATCATTTTGTTTTTAAGTGAAATGGGTTTATGATCCCAACACGGTTGGCTCATGGTACCGAATATATGCAACTAAGAATGCAGCGTGAATTTTCGCGCTTTCTTTTTTGTTTTTGTCTTGTAGGGGAAAACGCAAGGGTCACGCATGAGCAAACATGAAAACAAGTAGTATGCAATTTGTAGATCAAAAAAGTTTGTTGAACACATATGCATGATGATGCAATGACTCATGCAAAATGTGATGCTGGAATATGATAACGAACAAATGTAGGAACGATATGTTCATTATGATGCCATGAAGAGACGCTTATGCGATGCATGATATGAATGCATTTACGGACACGAGAGCCCGGAAAATCATCTCTCCTTACTTGCACATTTGGGGGCGCAATGCCCCATGTGTGCAGTTAAGAAGACGATATGGATCTTCTGACTTCCCGCGCAAAAGACGAGACCCACATACAATGCATGTGTGACGGCATGATGCAGATGCGCAAAAGCGCAACAAGGGGATTTACACAGCATGGCAATATCCTCAAATAATCATACAACAAAGGCGTACATGACCTTTAGGTTATATGCATGACAGTGTTTAAAATGGCACGCAGCGTGTTTGCTCTGTGCCCCTATTTTAGGGACCTATAGGATAATATCTAGGGGTCTCTAATAACTACTCCCAACGATTCATAGCTCCCACGACTGTTTTCTAGAGGTATCATCACTCAAGATAATAATATTGTGGCGGTATGGAATACCAGCGACAACATATTATAAAGAGAGAAAGCTCTAGACGAGGTTTCACTATTATCAAGCAAGTCGGAGACCTAGCATGATCATAGATTCACCTCCACTCCTTAGATTCCCATGAACCCGGGTATAGGGCCCCTTTTTTACTCAAACCCGTGGGTGCTTAGAATGCAGTGTAAAGAATGCGAAATAGACAACAGTTATTTACATTTTACACAGTTCAACAAATGCACACACAAAGTTTCACAATTCCACAATTCCTTAAAATAGGCCTAACTCACAAAAATAGTCCCCAGTGGAGTCGCCAACTGTCGCAACATGCCCTTTTGCGGGCGTGCGAGGCGAGGCTCACGGGTGGGCTTTCCAAAGGAGGAAAGATGCGCGGAGTCGCCACCAACGTTTATTTGTGGAAAACGTCGGAAAAACCGAAGGAAACCGGTCAAAATGAAAATTCTAAGTTCGGGAGTTGTATTTACGTTTGAGGAAGGTATTAACACCTCTCACGTTTGTCTCAAAGGACAACAACCTATTTTTTAGAATTGTGGAAATTGTGTTACCTTAACTTTTATTTCTTTTTATTTTTTGAGGTCGACAAAAGCGGGGCTTTTGCTCCTACGTACCCTCCATCGAAGAGGAAATCAGACCTACGTAGTTCTTTCTTAAGAGTGAATCAAGCGATTCTTTTTACTTGAAAAGGTGATCATTTTAAGGCGTTGGACCTTAAAAATGATCCATTTACTTGATAAGGAAAATAGAGATGATAAATTTTCAAACCCTTTTTAGTGACTTTTTTGTGGATGAGCTTGACTAGGCGAGTTGATTTTAGCCTTAGTTTCGCTTTAGTTATTAGTCAATTCGATTAAGAATGAGAAATCCCAAAGAGAAAACGCCCGATTGATTTTTTCGCTTCATTTTACTAAAAGGTATTTTTTTATTATTATATTATTATTTTACCTCCTTTTTTATTTCCAACGTGGTTACGGCACGACCGAACGGTCGGAATTCATTTTAACAGAAATTAACGAATATTACAAGTCAAATGATCGGTGGAAATTTATTTTATTTTTTGATTTAGGCGAGAAATGACTTAAATAAATGACTGAAGCACGTCAAAAGGGGGTATGGAAAGTAAATGAAACGAGAATAAATGTAAACAAAACAAATGGGGACCACCACGGGTACATAGAATGAATTGAAAAGCTCGATTTGGAAACTTACCCGTTGAAGAACGAAGAACGGATGAAGAACGGTGAATAACGGAGGAAAACCATCACGGATTTGCTTACGGAAACATCTCGGAAGCGTTACGGAAGCACCTCAACTTGGATTTTCTTCACGGAAATAATTTTTTTCACCCAAAACAGCTGAAATACCTCACCAGGGGGATCTCGGACCCTTAGAACAACCCCCTTCAGCCTATTTATAGGAAAAAGGGGGAGGAGGTTGCCGCCCAGCTCGCCCAGGCGAGCTGGGTTGCTTCCGGAAGCAATCCAGCTTCAAAAAATCATTCTGCAAGGCTTGATTCAAAATTTCGAAATTGCTATTTGCACCCCTCCCCAATTTTGATAAGTTCACCCCCCTTCTTTCGTAATTTACGAAAAAGTTACGGAAGCCTCATGGAAGCATATAGGACTTGATTTTCTTCTTTTTTTCTCTTCCCTCTCACCCGTATTAAGTGAAATATGCTTATTTAGGGTTATGGGAATTTTACGGAAGCATTACGGGTGTCCCGGAAGCCTTGGAATCCCATTTTTTAACCAAACGGGGGAGGTGGTTGCCACCAAGCTCGCCCAAGCGAGCTAGGTTGCTTCCACCTTAAGAAGGAAATTGCCCAGAAACCTCTAGAAGGGCCCAGATTCGAAAATTACTATTTGCACCCCCATTTTACTAAATACACCCCCTTTGCTGTTTTTTGGTGATTCTTTTTTCGTAACGTTACGAAACTTTACGAATTTCGTAACGATACTTATTTTATTTCCGTAAGGTTACGAATCCTTACGAATCATGTATTTACTCCTTTTTTAGCTTTTGAAGAAGTTACGGAAACTCACGGATTGCGCGACAACACCTCCTTTTGGTTTCCGCCCCATTACGGAATTTCAAGGATCGCATAAACCTGCTTCCCTTTGATTTCCGGCGTGTCTCGAGACTTACATATCGTGCAAAAAAGAGTGCCAAGTATTTTGAAGCGGCCAATCAAAGGTTGCATATCATCAAGTAATAATCCCCGGACGAAATTAGGGTATGACAATAATATTGTAGTGTTGTTATGGTGTGATTCCAAAAATTATTCAATTGTTGGAGTTTGAGAATATTATGGTTAGATTTGAGGTACATGTGTGTTGAGATGTGTGTATTGAGTTGTGAGCTGTGAATTATACAATAACTCGACCAGTGTTCATATTGAGAAAAGTGTAGATGCGCAATGTTAAACGTGTTTGAAACACGAGTGTGAGGTCGTGGGTATTGTATAATTCATGAGCAGTGTTTATAAATGGAATATGTGATGAATTATGGAATAACATGTTGCTTTGAGATTATAGTATTGTTATTGAGATTGAGTATAAGTGCAAAGTTGAAGATGTGTTAATTTGTGAGATACGTGTAAACATGTGATGGTGGATTGTGACACAATGAGATGTGAAATTGTGAATGAGTTTTGGTTGTGAATAACTGTGTGGTTAACACTTGATGTGACATTACTTGTGTTGTAAGTTATGAATTGTACAATAACTCGACCAGTGTTATCTTGAGAAAAGTGTTGATGCGCAGTGTTAAAGAGAAAGTGTAGGTTTCCTATTTAGGAACCAGTGTTAAAGAGAAAGTGTAGGTTTCCTAGTTATGAACCAATGTTAAATTGTGGCGCAATTGTGTTAAATGTGTTTAAAACACGAGTGTGAGGTCGTGGGTATTGTATAATTCATGATCAGTATCTGCATGCAAAAAAAATTATTTTAGGGGTTGGACCTAAATCAGGAGGGAGAGGCCCTGACGGACTCTTCGGAGTGTAGGCCTTGGGGGTCACCCGGTTTGAGTGCTCCTTTAAGAATGTACCGATCCCACATGGTTGGAGCATTCTCACAAAACAGTGTGGCCCTGACTGGTCTCCCTATGATTTTACTTAGTGAGAGTGACCTGACATACCCATTGTGTGGTGTGTCTTGTTATGTACTCCTAAGCGCCCTAGGGTGGTTTTTCACTCACATGGTAGCACATTGCATATAGGCTTGAGTCTTAGCATAACTTTTGCATACGCTTGCTAATTGTTTATTATGAAATTGATGTGTTATTATGTCTTGATTGGAGTGTGTGATTCTTGTGTAATGTGATTGATGATTGAAAAGTGAATTTTGAATGACAAAGTGATGAAATTACGTGAATTATGTCTAAGTTTTATTTTGTTTATATGATATGTATATCTAGTTGTTTTGCTTCTCTATTAGTTAGGAATGTGATAACTCACTCCATGTGTGCTATTTGTGTTTGGATCCTATGATGATCTTGAACTTTATGTTTGGGGGAGCAGATGACTAGGTGAATTGCTTTAACAAACCTTGTGCTAAAGGACGTCGAGACACAATGCTCTGATAGGATGTGACATTGGGGCATAAGTCTTTACATTAATTGCATGATGTTAGTCTATTTCATTTTACCTCACTGATTTAACAACACATTTTGTAGATTTTGACAGCCTTCTTTTGAGCCGAATATATTTTTAATATGTTACATTTGGTAATAGTGAAGTAAATGTGAACCTTTTACCCACGTGGATTTGTTTACCAATATATTTATATATTTTATTTATTTATGTATATGTCGGGGTAGAGGGTGTCACAGAGGGTACCCTAGCAATGTAGGATTTTTCAGCCCTTGTATTTTAAGGCATCTAGACTAGTTTCTGTATTAGGGGTTGTTTTGTAATTTCACATGCATTAAGTGCACTATTTGATGTGTGTGTATTGGGAGATAAATTTAATTGAATTGGGAGAAGCCCAATCCAATTAAATTTTGGACCATCTTAAGGGAGAGGTGAGCATTTGCTTACTACACCCCATTGTCACATCATATAGTCACACTTTATGCATGCCCCTCCAATTTTTTGTGACACTTAGGCTATAAATAGAGGCCTTGTGTATGCATTTTTTCAACTTTGATCATTTGAGAAATTACACTTCAAATTTCAGACCTTATTTGAGGCATAAATTTCGTGCCCCTTCTCTCCTTCTCCCTCCACTCATCTTCTCTTACCTTCAAGCTTTTATCCATGGCTTCCTATGGTGGTGAGCTTGTTCTTAAGTCATCTTCTCCTTGAAGTGACATCTCCAATCACCTTTCCTCCGTCTCCATTCCGCTCCCATTGATCTTCAAGAAGCAAAGGACTCCATTGATGTAGAAGATCCAAGGCCTATAAGCTCCATATAGAGCTACATCAATTATTCACAAGCAAAGATCAAAGGACTTCTTGCCAATGTCACAAGTTCATCCTGTATCACCTCATGGAGGGCACTCCCTTTGACTTGCCACGAATTCTCCTAAATTTCTTTACTACTGAAGTCATGAAGGACAAGAGCATAAGGAAGGACATATACCATAATATTGTTCTCACTAAGGTATTTGAAATCCATGGAATTATAAGAAAATTTCAGTAAGAAACACCTATAGATGTGCAAGACAAAATCTACCTAGACGAGGTGTTTCTTCCAAAATAGAAAGCCTTTGGCCAATAGGACATCTCTAAGATGAGGCTCATTGATGATGGATCTTTTCAACAAGTTCCCCATGTGGATAACTCCATACTTGTTGAACTTCAATAGAAGTGTGGACTCAACACTGGATAAGACGATTAACTAGACGCAGTCTAAGAAAAGGCTACTGAAGAAGAAAGGGTGGATGTAGAAGAGGAAAATCCTCAAGTTGAGCAGAGGACAAAGAAAAGGATGGACATGCCTCCGTCCAAAGATACACCTACTCAACAGCCTCCACCTCCTACTCTCGTTGCCCCTAAAGCAACATGTGTCATGGCAAATGTCTCCAAAAGGCCTGCACTTAAGAAGCAACAACAAAAGCCTTCGTCCATTGCCCAACGCCTAAGGGCACTCAATGAAAATGAGAGTGAGGATGATAGGCCCTTGGTCTTTAGAAAAAGAAAAGTTGCACCACCTTTAGATGAGACCTATGTGCCTCAAGTGAAAAAGGTGAAACAAACTCAACATGCTCCTCCTCCTCTTACTCAACCTTGTACAAGTAAATGGGAAAAGAGAGGAGCTCGGCGACCTAAGCGTCTAAAGGGTGAACAATTGTCTATTCAAGATCATGTTGCCAACAGCACCCCACCAGTTGATATTCAACTAGTTCATTAGCATACTTTAATTGTTCAACAGTTTGAACAAAGCCTTCGACAAACTGAGACTATACGCCTCAGAAAGAAGAAATGAATTGAGTCCACTACTGATATGGACAATGAAGTTTAGAATAAAGATAATGAAGCACCTCCATCTCCCAACCACCTTGATCATTTTCATCATCAAGGCCCTCTTGCCATAGATCCAAATCTTTCTAATAAAGACCTTGCAAGGTTGCATTTTCCAATTGCCTTTCTTTCTGAGAATGCTTACAACATTCAAAGAAGAATGGAAGTAGAATTCTAACCTTAGATTGACTAGACGCAATTCCTTCTTGACATTGAGAAGAGGAAGTTATTTGTCCTCCGTCCAAGCACCAAGAACCTCATATTGCATCCAAAACTTTTGAATAGGATCCATCAATAGGGATCGAAGTACTTCCTCCACCAACGTGGAAGCGACTTGATGTGAACCTGAGTAGGAGCGGATCGTTTGATACAGGCTATGGAGGTTTGGATGATGCCACTTCCGGTGAAGGAAGATAAGTCAGGGTAGACGCCACAAGGATTACCTTGATAAGTCTGAGATTGGTTCAACAAGGAACTCAGAGAGAAACTCTCACCAAATTTTATCAAATGCCAAAAGTTCTTTATTGAAAACAAAAACAAATACTTATAGCGTATCTGAACAAAAAGATAAAAATAGACATGGGCCTTCTAAACAGTTTGGGCCAAAATTACAATAAAAATAAATTATAACTAAAAACTTATTTAACTTGGGCCTTCAAGTTAGTTTGGGCCTTCAGCAACAATTAATTGTCTTGATAGTGTCTCTGCCTCTGGGCCTTCATCCTTCTCCACTTGGGCCTTCATCCTTCTCCACTCGGGGGCTTTATCCTTCTCCACTTGGGCCTTCGCCCTTCTCCACTTGGGCCTTTAGCCTGTATTTGGCCAATTTCAGGATTCTCATCATTCCCTACTTCATCATACAATCTTTTCACATACTCAACTTTGACCTGTGCATCCTTATGCTGAGTCTCTTGGGGCTTGTTGTTGTAAGTTGGCTTGTTAGGCAATGAAGCTCCAGGGAGGAGATCAACTTGATGTTCTATGCCTCTTGAAGGTGGCAGTCCATGAGGAATCTCCTTAGGAAAGACATTTTTAAATTCCTGCAATAAGGGTTGAACACTAGGAGAAATAGAAATAGTAAACTCATTAGAATTATCAGTAGAAATTTTACAGTCTTTGCAATACTATAGATTGAGTGGTTCATGAGCAGGTAACACTTTCCTCACTTCACTCGCCTCTGCAAAATAATTAAATGTTCTCTCATGTGTATCACTCTCTCTCTTATGTGTATCACTCTTTTCCTCGGGTGTATCACTCTTCTTTTTCATATTCCTTTGTGGTGCCTCACTATTTTTTTTCTCTTGTTCTCTCTTTTCTCTCATTCTGATTTGGTCATCACACACTTCTCTAGGGGATAGAGGTTTAAGAGTAAATGAGGAAGATTTGGCTATTCGTCTGTAGGGCTCTTCTTTGTTACGGTTCAACAAACGTTGCATTTGTGTAGTCCACGCGTCTAGAAATAAGCGCTGAGATCCGTCCAGTTGATGATATACACCACCATTGTCACCAGCTCTTGCCATGATTAAGGAACAAAGAATTTTGCAGTAAATTAAAAAAAAAATTCAGGACCTCACCACACTCTACTCACGTGTTTCTCTCTTTGATGGTAGTTCACTCGTGTTTGATACTCTCAATATAGGCTTTTGTGTAATGCATTCCCTCTTGCCTTTTACCACTCGTGTTCCCTCTTAAATTCCTAGATGGACCGAATTAGACACACAAGGTAATATAAAATAAAAGGAAAGACAATATAATTATCAGAGTAACAGATTTGATTTGGGATAACAACTTGGACTTGATTTGGATAGCAGATTGGATTTGATTTGGATAACAGATTAGATTTGATTTGATTTGGATAACAAATCTGATTTGGATAAAAAGTTTTGATTTGATTTGATTTGGATAATAGATCAGATTTGGATAACAAATTAGATTTAATTTGGATAACAGATATGATAACAGATAGGATAACAGATAAGATAACAGATATGACAAGTAAACTTCAAATGCTCATAACTTTTGCTACGGTTGTCTGTTTGAGGCCCACTATATATCAAAACGCTCAGAATTCAGAGGAGAATCTAGATAAGGGGATTTGTTCCACGATTTTCTTTCAAAAAAAAAACACCTCTAAATGCCTCAATTTCGTGTTCAAAGATCAAACACCCACTTTTTTTTTCAAAATTTTTGCAACTTTTTTTTTTGACACAAAGTGTGAAAGATACAAGAAACAAGAACAAGAACGTGACAAGAACAAGAACAAGAACGAAACAAGATGTAAACAAGAACGCAAATAACAGAACACAAGACGCAAACAAGAACGAAAGAAGATGTAAACAAAAACGCAAATAACAGAACACAAGACGCAAACAAGAACGAAACAAGATGTAAACAAAAACGCAAATAACAGAACAAGGACAAAACACGAACCTGGACAAATTACAAAGAAAAATAATAGGATAGGATAGAACCTGTATCAAGAGCCGAAGCTCTGATACCAGATGATGTGAACATGAGTAGGAGCGGATCGTTTGATACAGGCTACGGAGATTTGGATGACGCCACTTCCGGTGAAGGAAGATAAGTCTGGGTAGACGCCACTTCCAGTGAAGGAAGATAAGTCTGGGCAGACGCCACAAGGATTACCTTGATAAGTCTGAGATTGGTTCAACCAGGAACCCAGAGAGAAACTCTCACCAAATTTTATCAAATGCCAAAAGTTCTTTATTGAAAACAAAAACAAATACTTATAGCGTATCTGAATAAAAAGATAAAAATAGACATGGGCCTTCTAAACAGTTTGGGCCAAAATTACAATAAAAATAAATTATAACTAAAAACTTATTTAACTTGGGCCTTCAGCAACAATTAATTGTCTTGATAGTGTCTCTGCCTCTGGGCCTTCATCCTTCTCCACTTGGGCCTTCATCCTTCTCCACTCGGGGGCTTTATCCTTCTCCACTTGGGCCTTCGCCCTTCTCCACTTGGGCCTTTAGCCTATATTTGGCCAATTTCAGGATTCTCATCACGACTTCACCCACAGGTATCCAAGCCTTCATCTCCTAAGGCACAATGCAAGAATGTATACAAAATTCCTTCTAGATCCTGTAGACAAAAGGTCATCTATGATAAGGACATCATTGGGGGGTTTCGTAAGATTGATGCATAATAGATTGATCCATCCTCTAATGATTTCTTGCCCTCTTTTCTACATCCAAAGCATATCCAGTTTTTTCCCTTAGACTATAGCCATCAAGCATATATATTATACACCACTACACATCTTTCAAATGTCAGAACATAAGTCAGAATTTTTTTTACATATATCTAAACTTGGGACTTACATGCCCAATCAAAAAGATTCAAGGAACCAACTAAGGAAGAGTTCATAACAAAACACAACTCTCCCCCAAAATAAATTTCAACGTTATCACATCGACTTGGCGGCTCCAACAAAAGATTTCCCTACAAGTCACCTACTGCTGCTCATCTGCTCCCATGAACAAAAGTTTGAGATCATCACTGGCACAATCACATGGTACAAAAATTACAAAGGTGAGTTTATTATAAAAAATCAACAAACACCAAAAGACAATAACTAACAAGAAAACAATAACAATGACTATAATCATTCTTAATAACCTATCGGTTAAACGTACACTTAACAAACTAGTCATCAACTTTTCCATACTTCAAATCATATATGCTCAGAATGTTGCATATACTTGACTCAACTCTAAAATGCAATGTGGTACCATTTATCAGGAAATAGCCTAAGCATGTCCACATGACACTCTCACTTAGGAAAACTAGGCAGCAAGTGTCGAGGTCATCCTGTCGTGCGCAGGCAACTCCCCCCCCCCCCCCCCCCCCCCCCATGGTGATCAACTTGAGTCTCAAGGAAGTTCCAAACCGAGTGACATGCCCCCAAATACAAGCATTTTTCCTCATGAAAAACTACGAGTACTTACTGACAAAGTTTGTACTATTTCCATGTAATATGAAGTATGAAACATGAGCATCATCAATGCACTAATCATGGATAGTTAAAGATTCTAAGCCATCACTTTCTCTCTCCAGGAATGCTTATAATTTATCGAGACGCTCGAAATTGAACAACCGAAGATATCAAACATGGTCACCACACCCCCCATGTACATACACAACATACATCATCACAATAACATCATCAACATCAACATAATCTCATCTCAAACATCATCATCAACATCACAAGCAATCACATTCCACATACATACATATAAATTCATGCCCGGGATTCACATTCCCCGGGTCTTCAGGTAACATAAACCTCATACAACAACAATCTGTAATATCACAGGACCCATATTTTTAAGGAAAATTCTAAATTAAAGAGGAGAACTATGGTATTCAAAACAAACTCTTATGCCCATTTAAAATTTAATAAAGTAAATAGAAGAAAAAATATAAAATTTTAGGCAGAGTCTCCTCTATAATTAAGACTTTTCCCAAAAATTCCAATCAATACAACAACAACATCATTGGCAATTTGAATCATCAATAACAAACATATCACATCCCATTAGTTAAAAACACAGTTTTTCTTGAAAACCAGCATGCACATCAATAACAAATATATCTTATTCCATTAGTTAAAAACACAGTTTTTCTTGAAAACCAACATGTACAGGGACAAACATATATCCCCATAATTAGGTTCCCTGACCCCAACTATGGTATCAAAAGTTGTAAACAAACAATAAACTCCCTTCACCTATCTATATCTCTCTGTTAGTTCCTTGCGGCGTTGTTCTAAGATCTCTTAGGTTCACGTAGAGCTCTATATACCAAATCAAAGATAATTCAGTATAGATTTCAAAGACAAGGTCAATATTAACTTTTTGGGGTCAAATACCTATTCAATTTAAAAAAGGGGCTAAAAGGGTGTTTTGAGATTCATATCAAAGAGCGGTCATTTTGCAATTCTGATCACGCCACTGTGACCAGGGTTCAACAAATGTTACAAAAACAAAGTCTATTTTATAAAAGTAAACTTTTACAATGTCTCTTTTTCAAGGGTTTTTCAAAGGAAGTGTAAAAACATCTAATAATGGTACCAAAGTCAGAAGAGATGCAAAGATAGGTTCAAACTAACGAGGAGAAGACTTAGAAATCACGGTTATCTCAAAGAAACCACGAAGTAAGGATTGGAGGCCTCATTCTCTACTGAATCCTTGAGTTGAGTTTTGAAGATTTCGTTCTGATTAAACTATTCTTCTCCATGCGGTGGTCCGACGGCAAGCAAAGGCGGCTCGTAGCGGTCAAAGGTGGTCAATGTTGGTAGAGGAGGAGGTTGGAGGTGTTGGGGGAGGTTTTAGGGGAAGACAAGGAGAAATAAATGGATCTTTTATGCTGTTGGACATATTTGTAGCCTGCAAAACTTGCCCAGGCAAAATTTGGCTCGCTTGAGCGAGCTGATCCAACTCAAATTTTACTGCTTCTATTAAAATATCATATCTCATACTAAAGATGTTGTATTGCATATCCCAACGGTCAGAATGTGAGAAATTGTTTTGTACGCATACAGTCCAAATTTGAAAGCGATCCAACGGTTAAAAGATCTAGGATTGCAGTTTTAGTGGAATAGGTTTAAGTAAAACTTGAAATCTCATAATTTCAATCTAAGTCAATAAAAGTCAATATAACTCAACATCCACATCAAGCAGATCGCACATGGTTAATTCACACAATACCTTAAATCGTACAAATTAATCAAGTAATCAAATAACACAAGAAAAACATCAAACATCTATTTTCAATTATCAAAATTTTAGGGCGTTACATGTTGATGATCCAATATGGGTTAACAAATCAATGGCCAAGCTATCCTCCAGGTCTACACATCCGATGCACAATTTCCATCAAGTTCATGCCTGCAAGAATAGCTCCAAGATTTACACCTTTGGACCTACAAAAGAAGAAAGGAAAAGTCCCTCCCCACAGTTAGTCCATGCCTCATTTGGGCCCAAAAGACAATGTTGCATTGTGTCCAATTCCTTATAATTGGAGTAGGTACTCTACAAAGGATGCGGTTCCAAAATTTGTTGCATTAAAGCCAAGCATAGAGTTTGATCAAAATGATGCCATGCTCTTTAACTATAAATACATGTATGAAATCTCCAATCACATGTGCATCATGCAGATTTTGCGTCCAGCCAAGATATATCGCTTCAACAACTGGTAGATGTGTTTCCTAAGGCAATAAGGAGATAATATCAACATCTTATTCATGATACTCTTCCTCTTTGCTATCGGTTTGTCTTCTACTTGCATAGGTACTCTAAAGATGCAATGAGAAAATCCATTGCCATAGTCTGGGCAAGGTTTCCAACACTTAAGGAGCATCTATTGATGCAAGCTCCATTGGAGCTTGTAGGCCTACGATCTTCTTCATCAATGGATTCCTTTGCTTCTTGGAAGATAAATGGCAACGGAATGGAGAAGGAAGAGAGAGAGGAGACGCCACTTCAAGGAGAAGATGAGTCTAGAAGAAGCTCACCACCATAGGAGGCCATGGATAAGAGCTTGGAGGAAGAAGGAGATGAATGAAGGGAGAGGGAGAGAAGAGCACGAAATTTTGTGCTCAAAAAGAGCTCTAAAATCTGAAGTTAATATTCAAATGATCAAAGTTGAAAAAAATGCACACACATGACCTCTATTTATAGCCTAAGTGTCACACAAAACTGGAGGGAAATTCAAATTTCACTTGAATTTGAAATTGAATTTATGGAGCCAAACTTTGGAGCCAAAATTTCACTAATTATGATTAGTGAATTTTAGTTATGGTTCAGCCCACTAATCCAAGATCAATTCCAAGATTCTCCACTAAGTGCGCTTAGGTGTCATGAGGCATGAAAAGCATGAAGGACATGCACAAAGTGTGACTATATGATGTGGCAATGGGGTGTAGTAAGCAAATGCTCACCTCCCCCTCTAAAATTTAATTGGATTGGGCTTCTACCAATTCAATTAAATTTATTTCCAACCACACACATCAAATATCCACTTAGTGAATGTGAAATTACAAAACTACCCCTAATACAAAAACTAGTCTAGGTGCCCAAAAATACAAGGGCTGAAAAATCCTATATTTCTAGGGTACCCTACCTACAATATGGAGCCCTAAATACAAGGACCAAATATAATGACATCCTAGTCTAATATGTACAAAGATAATTGGACCCAACCTTGGCCCATGGGCTCAGAAATCTACCCTAAGGTTCATGAGAACCCTAGGGCCTTCTTCAGCAGCTCTAGCCCAATCTTCTTGGAGCCTCTTGCTCATGGTTCTAGTGATTGGTCCCTTCCTAGGGAGGATTGCATCATCCCCTTCCCCTTGAAGAGGATTTGACCTCAAATTTGTTAGTTCCTCCTCCTCAATATCAGCTCCACCTGCAAAAGGAGTTAAATCAGAAATGTTAAAAGTGGTGCTGACTCCATACTCTTCTGGGAGGTCCAACCTATAGGCATTGTTATTGATCCTCTCCAAAACCTGAAAAGGTCCATCCCCTCTAGGGATAAGCTTGGATTTCCTTTTAGTAGGGAATCTATCCTTCCTAAGATGGAGCCAAACCCAGTCACGCTCATTAAGAACTAGCTCTTTTCTTCCTCTATTGCCTTTAGTTGAATACACCTTTGTTTGGTTCTCTATTTGGTTCTTAACCCTCTCATCCAACTTCTTTACAAATTCTGACCTAGATTCCCCTTCTTTATGTATAAAAGAAGTGTCCAGTGGGAGGGGAATGAGGTCTAACAGTGTTAGGGGATTGAACCCATAGACAACCTCAAAAGGGGACTGCTTGGTGGTTCTATGAACCCCCCTGTTGTAGGAAAATTTTACATGAGGAAGATACTCATCCCAAGACTTATGGTTGCCTTTCAGAAGAGCCCTTAAAAGGGTGCATAAAGACCTATTCACTACCTCTGTTTGCCCATCAATTTGTGGATGACAAGTGGTAGAGAAAAGAAGTTTAGTTCCTAGCTTAGCCCATAAGGTTTTCCAGAAATGGCTAAGGAACTTAGCATCTCTATCTGACACAATGGTCCTAGGCAAACCATGGAGTCTCACAACTTCCTTGAAAAAGAGTTTTGAGATGTGGGAAGCATCATCCACCTTGTGGCATGGTATAAAGTGTGTCATCTTGCTAAACCTATCCACCACCACAAAGATAGAGTCTACACCTCTTTGGGTTCTACGAAGCCCAAGGACAAAGTCCATACTAATGTCTACCCAAGGTGCATATGGGATGGGTAAGGGTGTGTATAGCCCATGAGGCATCACCCTAGACTTGGCTTGTAAACAAGCCACACACCTAGTGCAATGCTTATGGACATCTTTCTTCATATGGGGCCAATAAAACTTTTCTTTGAGTAAGACAAGGGCCTTGTCTATCCCAAAGTGGCCCATGAGCCCACCCACATGGCTCTCTTTCACAAGTAATTTCCTAATGGATCCTTGGGGTATGCAAAGCTTTCCCTCTTTGAACAAATACCCCTCAACCAAATAGAATCCATCTTGGGCCTTTTTCCCACAACTCTCATAAATGGGAGAGAAATGTTCATCTAAAGCATACAAGTCCCTAATATTATCAAATCCTAAAATTTGAGCTCCTAGGGAGCAAAACAATGTGTGTCTCCTAGAGAGGGCATCAGCTACCACATTTGTTTTTCCCTTTTTGTATTTGATAACATATGGAAATTGCTCTAGGTACTCTACCCATTTTGCATGCCTCTTGTTTAACTTGCTTTGCCCTCTAATGTACTTAATTGATTGATGATCACTATGAATGACAAATTCCTTGGAAACAAGGTAATGTTCCCAAGTTTGGAGGGCTCTTATTAAGGCATAAAGCTCTTTATCATAGGTGGGGTAGTTGAGGGTGGCACTATGAAGTTTTTCACTAAAATAAGCAATAGGGTGCCCACCTTGTAACAATACAGCTCCAACTCCCACTCCAGAGGCATCACATTCTAGCTCAAAAGTTTTAGAAAAGTCAGGAAGAGCTAGAACAGGTGCCTTAGTAAGCTTTTCTTTGAGCAAAGCAAAGGCTTGCTCTTGTTTTTCACCCCAGGTAAATGCCACATTCTTCTTCACCAGCTCATTGAGAGGTGATGCAATTGTAGAGAAATTAGGAACGAACCTTCTATAGAAGCTTGCTAACCCACGGAAGCTCCTAATATCTCCCACACTTTTTGGGGTGGGCCCTTCTTGGATGGCCTTGATTTTCTCAGGGTCCACTTGGACCCCATTTCTACCAACTACAAAACCTAAGAAAACTATATTATCTACACAAAAGGTACACTTCTCTATATTTGCATAGAGGGTGTTTTTCCTAAGGACTGAAAGAACTTGTCTGAGATGTCCTAAGTGATCATCTAGGCTCCTACTATACACTAAAATATCATCAAAATAAACAACTACAAATCTACCTATGAAATCCCTTAAGACATTATGCATAAGCCTCATAAAGGTGCTTGGTGCATTAGTGAGCCCAAAAGGCATCACTAGCCATTCATACAAACCAAACTTGGTCTTGAAAGCAGTTTTCCACTCATCACCCTTTTTCATCCTGATTTGGTGATAACCACTTTTAAGATCAATTTTTGAAAAGATATTGGCACCATGCAACTCATCAAGGAAATCATCAAGTCTAGGAATGGGGTGCCTATACTTTACAGTGATGTTGTTGATGGCCCTGCAATCTGTACACATTCTCCACGTACCATCCTTTTTGGGCACCAACAACACTGGCACAGCACATGGGCTTAGGCTCTCTTGGACCCAGCCCTTCTCCAACAATTCTTTAACCTGAGACTCTATCTCCTTAGTCTCCTGAGGGTTAGTCCTATAGGCTGGCCTATTAGGAAGGCTTGCTCCTGGGACTAAATCTATTTGGTGTTCTATTCCCCTTAAAAGAGGTAGCCCAGGGGGTATCTCTTTGGGAAATATATCACCAAATTCATGTAAGAGTTCTTGGACCTTTGGGGGTAAGGTCTCAAATGTAGGAATTGTGGCAGTGCTAAGGGATGTTTCCCTTGATAGGAGAAGGTAGAAAGATTGTTTAAGAATGAGTGCTCTTTTAATATCACCTTTTGTTGCAAAATGATTTTCCTTCTTAACAATCTTCTTAGAGGAATCCTTTCCCTCTTTTTCCTTCCCCCTGGCATTGAAGACAAGGCCTTACTATCCTTCTTTTTCTTTTGTTTTTCTAATTTTTCTTCCTCATCCCTCTTATCTTTCATAGTTAGTTGATCTTTGGCCACCTGTGAAGGTGTTTGAGGATGCAACACAAATTTAGTGCCAAGATGGGTGAGGGTAATCTCATTAGTTAGGCCATTATAAATTATCTTCCTATCAAATTGCCACGACCTTCCTAAAAGAATATGTCCTGCCTCCATGGGAACTATATCACAATTAACTTCATCCTTATATGTCCCAATGGAGAAAGGTACCTTCACTTGTTGGTTAACTATCATTTCCCCTTGCTCATTGAGCCATTGAAGTTTATAAGGTTTTGGGTGGGGAATGATAGTGAGGTTCAACTTGGAAACTAATCTTGTGCTACAACAATTGCAACAAGATCCACTATCCACAATGAGAGAACAAGTTTTATCTAAAATTTTGCATCTTGTATGAAAGATGTTCTCTCTTTGGGATTGAGATAGATCACAAGATTGACCTCCAAGGAGCCTTCTAACCATTAAGAGGTCACCTTCTTCATGGGGGTAGACTTCCTCACTAGACTCTTCACCCCTTCATCTTCACTTCCACTAGAGGAAGGGCAAGAAGTAGTCTCCTCTTGACTACTATAAATGTCTTGACCCCTCATGATCATGGTTTTCTTTGTGGGGCATTGAGAGGCAATGTGACCTCTCCGAAGACATTTGAAGCATTTAATGTTGCTAGTCCTTTCTTGGGAACTAGTCTTAGGGGTGTATTTATCTATGGTCTTACCCTTATCTTCCTTGGGTTTTGAAGGTGCAGCCCCTAAAATTCCATGGGCTTGGTCCTTCCTTGGATAAGAGTGAGAGCCATAAGATTTTGAAGAAGGCTTTCTTTTAAGTTGTTGTTCCACTCTTATACAAAGTTGGACTAGCTCATCTAGGTCCCTATATGGAAGGAGTTCAACCTTGTCCCTCACTTTCATATTGAGCCCACTAAGGAACCTAGCTATGCTTGTTCTTTCCTCCTCCCTAAGTCCAGCTCTTAAAAGGAGTAGTTCCATTTGTTGTCTATATTCTTCAACACTCATACTCCCTTGTCTAAGCCTTTGGAGCTTGTCCATAAGCTCCCTTTCATAGTAGGAGGGAATGTGCCTCTTCCTAAGGGCACTCTTAAGATCATTCCAATACTCTACTGGAGGATCCCCATGAATCCTTCGTTCTTTAACAAGGGAAGTTCACCAATAGAGGGCATACCCTTGAAAGCTAAGGGTAGCCAATGGAACTTTTCTCTCTTCGCTAATATGATGGCAAGCAAAGAGTTGTTCAACCTTCATTTCCCAATCTAAGTAGGCCTCAACATTATCTTTTCCGTGGAAATATGGGAGGCTAATGTTAACCTCTTGAGGCCTTCTATCCTTTTCTCTTCTTTGGGAGTGATGTTTAGTATGTGAACTATGACGCCCTCTATAATAGTCGCTAAGTTCTTCACTTAAACTCTTGCAAGAGTCATGACTACTATAGGAGGCATGTTTTTCTCTTTTCATTTCTTTCATTATTTTTCTTCTTTCTTCCTTTCTTATTTTCTCTCTTTCATCTTGACTTATTTCTTCCACTCTTTTTTTACCTTTTTCTTTTCTCTCTTGTTTTTCTTTCCACAACTTAAGGGATCTCAACTCATCTAATATCTTATACAAGGGGTCCTTAGGAGTAGAACCCTCACCATTAACACTAGATGAAGAATGAAGACTCATGTTGGTTCCTAAGTTATGGCTCTTTCTTGTTGGGGGTTTGAAAACAAAAGGTAAAAGAAACTATGGTTGAAACTAGCCAAAATAAACACTAAAAGAGGTGTGAAAGATAAGGTAAAAACTAATTGGTAAAAGGCAAGCTATCTAGGTGGTTTGACAATGGAGGGTAAAAGAAATAAGCTATGAAAGTAAGCAAGAAATTAAAGTGCAAGAAATGCAAACTAGGCGGATCCTAAGAGTGTTTGGATGACCTCATTTAAGGTTCCCAACAAAACACTCACTATCCTAAGGGAAAATTGCCTAAAATTATTACACACAAATGGAAGTAGGGTGACCTAGCGGAGGCTCCCAACTTACTTCCAATGAAAGGCCTTTTTGTTACAAAATTTGAAAGCAAAGCAAATTGCCAATTACAAAATTACAAAGAAAAAAAAAGTCCTCAATTGTGGTGGCTATTCTCTCTTTAGTGTTTCACTCAATTTGGATTGCTTCTTAGTCCAATAGCTCTTAAGGTGGTTGGCCCCTTTCTTCTTGACTCAAATTCTTCAAAATATGGCACCAATCCTCCTTTCCAATTCCCTATATGGCAACTCACAACCAAGGAAACAAAGAGACAAGCAATAACCAAAGACCAAAAAAAATTGAAATGAAAGCTAAACCAATATAGTTTTAACAAGAAAAATTTTCAAGGATTATTCAACAATTAAAGCAATGAAAAGCACAAAAAAGCAAGCTAGGACTCAAAGAGAAACCTAGAATGGCTCTAGAGTAGAGTAGAAAAACTAAAAAAAAAAAGACTCAAGAAACCTATAGTTTTGGCACTTGTTTTCACAATAATTTTCAATTTAAATTTCAGAACTAGGATTGGTATAAAATAGGCACCAATTATAGAACAAATTTTGAGCCAAAACAAGAAGCACACTTTCCTTTCACTTTTTTTTTTCCTGGACACTGATTTGTCTGCCAACTTGTGCGATTTTTCTTATTTTTTCCTTAAATCCAATTTGCTTGGTTCTTTTTTTATAATTTTGGTCCTGATGTCTAGAAAATTTAGTAAAACTTTCAGCTCAAAAAACGTAGTGACCAATTCCCATTAATTTATACAAGTTCGTATGTTCAAGCTGCCAGCACCAGCGATTTCAACCTAGAAATCAAGAGTAGTGTTTATGTTGCTTAAGGCTTGGATAGTTACAATTTGTGTTTGCTTATGCTCAATTATATTGAATAACACAATTCAAGAGAGCTTAAGACTTATTTTGATTCACAAATCCAGCCACAACTCAGCACCACAACTCAACTTCATCATAGGCATCATGTAGGAAACTTAGAAAATAAAAAAAATAAAAAAAGAGTTCAACAACAAGACTACTTCTAGGAATTGATTTAGAACATGTTATGAACTAAATAACATGCACGAATTAGACTCAAAATTCAAAAGATAGGCTAAGAATGACAAGAATACATGAACAAATGTATCTAGAATTCAATCAACAAAATAAAAATTCAACACAAACTTAGAACATAATGTGACAATTACTATGACTAAACATGACTCTAAGACAACATGGATTAAGTGATTTACACTTAGATTTTTGTGTTTTTTTTTCTAATCAATATTTTGGAAGAAAATTTAGATCTAAGGTTCAGCACAAGAATATTATGAATGAAAAATGATAGAACCTAAAATCAACACAAAAACATGATTCAAGAGTAGATCTACAAATTTTGAACCATAGAAATGCAAGAACAAGTGTAGATCTAAGATTTAATCGGTTTATTTTTTTTTAATCTACTCTAAACAGCACCAAACCACAAGACAATGGAGGATATACATGGAGAATAAGATGAAGAACAAGGAATTGAAGAGAATTCACCGAACAAAAAGATAGAGGAAGCAAAACAACATCACCTAGATGAAGATGCTCTGATACCACATGATGCAAGCTCCATTGGAGCTTGTAGGCCTACGATCTTCTTCATCAATGGATTCCTTTGCTTCTTGGAAGATAAATGGCAGCGGAATGGAGAAGGAAGAGAGAGAGGAGATGCCACTTCAAGGAGAAGATGAGTCTAGAAGAAGCTCACCACCATAGGAGGCCATGGATAAGAGCTTGGAGGAAGAAGGAGATGAATGAAGGGAGAGGGAGAGAAGAGCATGAAATTTTGTGCTCAAAAAGAGCTCTGAAATCTGAAGTTAATATTCAAATGATCAAAGTTGAAAAAAATGCACACACATGACCTCTATTTATAGCCTAAGTCTCACACAAAATTGGAGGGAAATTCAAATTTCACTTGAGTTTGAAATTGAATTTATGGAGCCAAACTTTGGAGCCAAAATTTCACTAATTATGATTAGTGAATTTTAGTTATGGTTTAGCCCACTAATCCAAGATCAATTCCAAGATTCTCCACTAAGTGCGCTTAGGTGTCATGAGGCATGAAAAGCATGAAGGACATGCACAAAGTGTGACTATATGATGTGGCAATGGGGTGTAGTAAGCAAATGCTCACCTCCCCCTCTAAAATTTAATTGGATTGGGCTTCTACCAATTCAATTAAATTTATTTCCAACCACACACATCAAATATCCACTTAGTGAATGTGAAATTACAAAACTACCCCTAATACAAAAACTAGTCTAGGTGCCCAAAAATACAAGGGCTGAAAAATCCTATATTTCTAGGGTACCCTACCTACAATATGGAGTCTTAAATACAAGGACCAAATATAATGACATCCTAGTCTAATATGTACAAAGATAATTGGACCCAACCTTGGCCCATGGGCTCAGAAATCTACCCTAAGGTTCATGAGAACCCTAGGGCCTTCTTCAGCAGCTCTAGCCCAATCTTCTTGGAGCCTCTTGCTCATGGTTCTAGTGATTGGTCCCTTCCTAGGGAGGATTGCATCATCCATTCTCTCCTGATCAGTATCCTTGGGTTCCAAGTCATGGCATGGCAGCTGAGCTTCAACAAAAACAAGACAAGTTGAATCACCAGTTTATGGAGATACAAAAAAAGGTTGAAGCCAAACAACAATAGGAAAAGCTAGAATCTAAAGAGTTGTTCAACAATCTTCATGCGCATCTTGGACCTCAAGTGGATGCTATTGAACCTCTATTGATTGAAGTTACTTCACAACCTCCATCAATTATGGACGATGCCTTGGCCATTGTCATCACTTTCAGTACTCCTCGTGAGATAACTCTTCTGACCACCTTTGCTCCCAATGGTGTGTTTGAAGAAAGGATTCAAGAACCGTTGCAGCTTCAACAGGCCAACTTGGAAGAGACCATGGAAAGAAGGTTCCTTGTTGAATGCCTAGTGACCAAATTGTTGATAAAGAACACTTCAGAATCTTCACTCAAATTCTTCAATGATTTTGTTCTCTGCAACATGAATCTCATGATGCAACAAGGCTTCCTCCATCCGTCCAACACCAGCTTCCACCTCCACCACCACCAACCACTATCGTGCAACCTTACCCTTAGGTTCTATCACCAGTGTTTCTTGCATCAGAGGCTGCAATACCTATTGATCCTGTGCCTGCGCCTCCACCTTCACCACCAAAGTCACCATCACCTATCCCTCAACCTTCATCCACTGAAGGGTTGATAGTGATGTTCATGTTATTTCCTCCTTCTTTTCAAACCCGTGTCTTTTGATAATGACAAAGGGGAGAAAGTAGAATAGGAATTTTGATGTGTAAACACTTGTACTCTTTTATGCCTTTTTAATAAAACAACTGTTTTGGTGGTCACATATATGTGTTTTCATGTTGTTAAAACTTCTTCTACATATATGTTTTGATATCTGTAACATGCATCTCTAATTGATACATATTCCCTAATACATGCATAAGGTAATGAACTCAAGAAGAGTTTCATTAATCTCAACATAATCTACTCATGCATACTGATAACTTATTTGCTCTAATTATGTCTTTGAAAGCTCTCTTTATGCTTTGATGCTTAACAAGTTTGTTGTATATCAAAGTTACATTCTTCATGTACACAAACAAAGAGTAAGTAGTGTGTAGTAGTAGACTATAAACACTCCTGGTACCTTGATCTTAATCTCTTCATCTTATCTTTAGGTATCAAAATTTACATTGTTTGTCATCATCAAAAAGGGGGAGATTGTTAAATCTGGTTGTGTCCAAGTCACATTGGATTGTACCAAACAATTAAGTCCCCAAGGTTTTGATGTTAACAAAGTATAATTTTTATGTGTTAACCTTCCATGCTTAAGCAACAAGGTTATCTATCTCTATTAGATACAAGCAGAAAGCACGAGGAGAAAGACTTTGGACGATAACTAAAGTATCAATCATTGGCGATACTACCTCAGCATCTAGTCCTAAGAAGACAAGTGCTTTAACACTTGGCTCATAGTCCAAAGGCAATGTAATAATTACTCGATCCTCAAGAATTGAGAAGTTATCATCAGACAGTAACATCCATGGTTAAGTAAATCGCACATGCCATAGCGCACAAGAGGGAAGTTTTGAATTGCCTTGTCTTGGCATACTTTATTCCTTTTTTCATGTGTTATTAACATTGTTGTAATTGAACCGTACATAGAAATTCAGCTCTGAGCACAAGGCGACACCGGCAAGATGTACTTCTCTGAACATACACTACAAAAGATGTTTTGGTCCCCACACTCTCTTTTCACAATAATGTGCCACATGTAAAGCGCCCAAGTTATTAGACAACAACTAATTGGGATCTCTCAATAGATCGAAACTCTGAAGTTTATATAAAGCTTTAAGACATTCATGATGAAGTTGTTGAATCACAAGAAAATCATCTGAGTCAAAACAAAGTGTTGTAATGCAGTCAATTTAGTTGGACGAAAGACACTTGAGCAAATTGAGTGAACCTTAGCTCTTCTCTAAGTTAGCAAGTTTCATTGTATTTGAACTTATTGTGTAAACACTCTTTGAGTGATTAGAATACATATTCTATCAAACATCTATTTTTTGTGAAAACCAGGAGTGGCTTCGTGATGAAAAATACTTGGGTCACAATCTCAGGGGGAGATTAAGGGTAGTGCTAGAAGTGGCCTAGAGAGTACTTGTTGTAGCCATAAGTGATATAGAGAATACTTGGTTGTAATCAAAGTTTTGATTAGTGGAACTCTTCAAGTTTTGAAGGAGAACTAGATGTAGCCCAATAGTTGGGGTGAACCAATATAAAACCTTTGTGTTTTCTTTACTACTTTTATACAACTAGTTCCTTTCTATAGTTTAGTTCTACACTATTGCGTCCAAGTTTTGTGAACTAGTTTTTAAACACAAAGTGATTTCAAACCCCTTGGACGAAACCTATCATCCATTGATATCTATTTGAGAAAAGCTTTCAAAGTTTTTGAAAGCCAAAGGTTTTATCCATCACACTATTCAACCCCTCATTTCTAGTGTGTTTCAAGTACTTCATAGACTAGAGGCCATAAGATTGCTACGTGCTTAAGTTTGTGTTATGGATTTCAGGTTATACGAAATGGATGTCAAAAGTATTTTCCTAAATGGATACATTGAAGAGGAAGTTTATGTTTCCAAACCTCTCGGTTTTGAGGATCACAAAAATCCAAATCGTGTATATAAGCTTAAGAAAATTCTCTATGGACTTAAACAAACACCAAGGCATTAGTATGAGAGACTTAGCAACTTCCTTCTTGAACAAAAGTTTGGGAGAGGAAAAGTTGATAAAAACACTTTTCATTAAAAAGTTCTCTCATAGCATTTTACTTGTGCAAGTTATAAGAATGACATCATTTTTGGTTCCACTAACAAATCTCTTTGTGAAGATTTTGTGTACAAGGTGAAAAGGGAGTTTAAAATGTCAATGATAGGGGGAGTTAAATTATTTTCTTGGTCTCCAAGTGTAGCAAATGGACCATGGAACATTTCTCCAACAAAGAAAATATTGCAAGGAACTTCTTAAGAAGTTTGAAATTGACAAAAGCAAGGAGGCTGCAACTCCTATGGCTACTAGTTGCTACCTTAGTGTGGATGAAAAAGGAAATTCAATTGATCAAACAAAGTATAGAGGTATCATTGTTTCCCTACTATACTTAACTTCAAGTAGATTGGACATCATGTTTAGTGTTTGCATGTACGCATGTTATCAATCTAGTCCTAAGGAGTCTCACTTCTTTGCTATAAAAAGGATCATGAAATACCTAAAAGGCACTTTAGATGTTGGCCTATGGTACCCTAAAGGTGCTAAGACCTCTCTAGTTGGATACTCAGATTTAGACTTTGTTAGATGTAAACTAGATAAGAAAAGCACTAGTGTTACTTGCCACTTCTTAGGTAATGGCCTAGTGTTCGAACCCAGCAAGTGCACTGAATTGTGCAAGTAGTATAAAATGGTAAGAACCAAGTATCGAACTCTCGGGGAACTTGTGTTACTTGGTAAAGCTATTTTCAGTGAATAGGTGTCTAGTATGCAAAGAGATGTGTCAACAATGCACAGGTATGTAAACTAACTATTAAAAGGAAAATCATGTGAGTAATGATGAGTAAAGACAAGTAGACAACACGTTGGTCTTCCTATTAGGTGCTTGATGTTAAAAGGATATTCTCTACTTAACAATGCTCATGTGTTCTATGGTGTCTCCTGAAATGCTAAACCCCGATTCCTCATGATAGTCTAGCCTAATCCTGATCAAGCATCATCCTCAGATTCCAATTGTTGGACTAAACTCGACTAGAACCGCATTAAGACAAACATAAAAACAACTAGGTTACCATACCCCGATCCCTTGTGATAATATGATAAACTAGCCCTGTCCTATCAAGTTCTAAGAATCAGACCAGTTTCCACTGTTGAATGTTCCTAACAAAGCATGCATCTACATGATCAAGTCAAAAAGCACACTAAAATGACATACTGATAGCACAGAGAACACATAAAACATCATTAAATAGATATACAAGTATTTACATCAAGTACCTACAAGGAAGAACCAACAGAGGATTTAGCTCTCCATATCTGGGAAGCTTCCTTTACAACAAAGAGAAGAGAAAAAAGAAGGATTGAAGAAATACAAGTAGTGGGGATGTCTCCTCCACCTCTAGAACCTCACAATCACTCATAGACTCATCTCATGCTCTTAGGATGGCTTCCTCTTCTCACTCAATTCTCTGCCAGTCTTCTTAGAGCAAAAGCTCTCAAAACTCTCTAGAACTTGGACCTTTCTCTCTCTAGAACCTCTAAACATGCAAAAGCTTCAAGAATTGCCCAAACTCTCTCTCCATTTTTTATTTCAAGCTTAAATAGGTGGCCTTGTTGGTGCTTGTGCGCTTAGCGCAACTCTGGCTCACTTAGCGTGCATTAGTGAATTTCGGCTTAGCACGCGTCTTTTCACTCAGTGGATGGACTCAAGCGGTGCGCTTAGCGGGATTAGCCCTTGCTCAACGAACATGCACAACTCATCCTTCTTCCAGATTCTTCCTCGTGCTCAGCCGCAAGAGTGGTGCACTCAACGGATGGCTCACTGAGCCGGAAAATTGGCTTAGCGAGCAAATCAAAATCAACACTTCACAAACTTGCCTAATTAACCTGAAATTGAGAGGAAATGATTATTAAACACACAAAATGGGAGTACTAAGTATTTATTACCTATCTTTAACAAAAAGTAATTACAACATTACAACATAACCATAACTTGGAGGAGTTTGATACAATTTACACAGGTTTTATACACAAAAGTTAGTCATATTCATCGACTAACAACTCCCCCAAATTTAAAGTTTTGCTTGTCCTCAAGCAAATAAAGAACAGCTCACTGGTCCCTAAGTGACAAAAACATGCAGTGACTATGTACAAAGGTGTATGCAACAAAAGTTATTGATTGCATGATAAAAGAATGAAGCAAAATGTCCTCATCACTTGTCTTTCACAAAGCATGCAGTTATTCAAAGAGAAGAATAAAATGTAACCTGTACAATTAGATGAAGTTAGGCATAAGATAGATATCAAGGAAAGCAACTTAAACCATAGTCTCATGGCTTCTGTTTCACTCAAGCACAAGTGTTTAAGCTATTCATCAATAACAACTAGCAAGAGGTCCAATCTTTGAACTTCATCTCAAGCCATAAAGTTAGAAATGCATAAATAGAATCAGAAGGACTTTAATAATTTAAGGTAAGATTTTTAGTCAATTGGCTTGTATATACAATCATGGCCTTCATCATGTTCTCATTCATACATTTCATTCTAAATTCAAAGATTGATGCAAAGACTATTACTCAAAGCTAGTCGTTCACTCACGGTTTAAGATCACACTCTCACCAGTTATGGTTCAAGCTTTTCTTTCTCAATCAACTTGTCTATTGACTAACAATTCTAATTGCAAGTTCACATTCTTGTTCTTTCTTTGTCTAACATACATACTTGCTCAAACTTATGAAAAGAAACACAAACTCCATCACAATCATGCATTCAATTCAAAATCAATTCATAACACCAATTTTCACAAAAAGATAAAAATGTTTCACTGCATAATCATCAAAGTCAAGTTAAATTGTTCCATATGCTTCCAAACATGCATACTATCCACAGAAAAAAAAAAAGTGTATATGAACATTAACCAAAATAACTAAGACACTGTACTGAAATATAATAATTATATATAAATTTATCCAAAAAGCAAAATCCTTAGGAATTTAAAATTCCTGAGACATGTCCTGAGTATCCTGCGTCTGAACATCCTCCTCATCTGTCAGATGGAAAAACAGGGGAATCAAAGAGAGCAATAGCTTCTCCAGATGAGGAATTAGAAAGATCAGCAGCTTCTCCAACTGGGGAATCAGAGATGATAATAAGAGGTGGAGATGGGGGAACTACTTCAAGCTCAAGAAAAGGTGGATTCACCACTGGAGATTGTGTATTAGCTGGCACTAGCTCAACCCATGCAGGTGTGGGCTCAAGAGGAGCAGCCTCGTTGGGTCTCACCATTGAAGGTAGAGCTCCAGGCCATGCTACTTGCTCAAGGAACTGCTCCATAGTCATAATTGGCCTTTGGTGAGTCAATTCTTGCAAGCTGTGCATGATAATAACCTGTCCTTTGAATAAGCTCTATAGCATAGGGACTAAGGTTTGGGAGCTCTAGACATTCGGTCCTATTGCTATTGATGGAGGAGCGGGAGTGGATGATGAAGGGATGTCATCTGCTCTGGCCCTTTTTCTCGATGCCATCTGTAACTAATAAGAACTCAAAATTTCTTAGACCAAATTTATTCAAGTTTAAAAGCAAAAATAAAGACTGAAATTAATGATAGGTGCTTAGCAAAATATAGTTTGCTCAGCACACCCTCAGAAACCTAACACATCGGCTTAGCGAAACAGCGTGCGCTTTAGCCTAATCAACGCCGCAAAAGATATGCGCTAAGCTTAGAAGGGTTGCGCTTAGCGGCCAATGAATTTCAAAAAATTCACTAAGTATGGGGGCTTAGCGACCAATGGCTGCCGCAATGAAATGAGCTTAGCCCAAATAGGCTCAGCTTAGCGCATGGCTTTAAACAAAAAAATTTGACTAAGTTACCTGGGCTTATCGATTTAGCCTCGCTTAGCCACAGGTATCTCAACAAGAGGATGAGTGTTCATCCTCACAAGATGAACTCGCTTAGCGTGGTAGGCACGCTTAGCGAGTTTGTCTGGAAATGCATATATTCAATGAATTTTGATGAACTCGCTTAGTGCAGCATGCTCGCTTAGCGAGTTCATTGCGTTTTCCAGAAAAAAGCGCAATTCATTTTCTTCCATTTTTTTGAGCCTTTAAAAGGCATATCAAACATGCAAACCAGTCAAAACTATCTACACAGCATAATCATTCACAAAATGCTAATCTTTCACTAATCTAAAATCATTCAAACCCAAGCAATCAAAAGCTAAATCTATGGTTTTCTAACCTAAGGTTCAACAAAATATAAGAGAAAGAAAAGGAATGAGGAACTTACTTGGATTGTTGTGTGCTGAAGATGCGTAGAAGATGCAAAAAAGAAAGCAAGAATACAGGTTGTATAGATTTGGGCGAGAGAGAAAGTGCAGGATATGCTCTAAGAATTTTGGGCAAATGTGAGTGTAACTGACGTTACACTCACTTAAGCAATTTTTCGACCTTCTCGCTTAGCGAACCGCAGCGCTAAGTGAATCAAAGAGACGTTTGGTTTCTCAAAGTGGTTCGCTTAGCGAATATGCGCGCTTAGCCCAAGTATGAAATTCAATTTTTTATGTTGATAAAGCTGGGCTTAGTGCACAGAAGCGGCGCTTAGCGAATTCTGCAGGTCATAAAACCTGCAACTCTCGCTGAGCCGGGATCTGGGTCGGCTTAGCTAAAATGATGCATCTTGAATACAGAGGGGCATGAGCTTAGCGAATGATGGATCGCTTAGCGCTGCTATGGCCGCAAGGATTTGGGCTTTAGCTGGCATGACTAGCGCTTAGCTCAATGAACCCCAGTTATGGCCGCAAGGAAATGAGCTTAGCGGTGATGTGTCGCACTTAGCCAAAGAATACAATACGCTTAGCGAGCCGACCGTTGCTTAGCCAAATTCAAATTGAATTGAAATGGGCTTAACTTAGCCTTGGCCAGCTTAGTGGACCAAATCAGCCTGAGATTCAAGGGTTGAACACTAAGCGCTAGAGACTCTCGACTTAGCGCATGACCAAAGATGCGCTTAGCGCGAGGCATGCGCTTAGCGAAAGACTTTTTTCAGAAAAAAATTTGAGTTATTTTTCAGTCCCTTCTTCAAGAAATTGAAACCCTTATATCTATCCTTCAAAATAAGCTGATATACCCCAATGTAATGATTATGAAGCAAGTTCCACATTATGCCCTACATAAAAGAAAAGAAAAGCAGAAATTAGAACTGGGTTACCTCCCAGGAAGCGCTTCTTTAACATTAGTAGCTTGACGCTTTTACCTCAATGGGTGATCAAATGTATGGTGTTGTGTGCCGTGTAAATTCTTCACCATGGTACAATTTCAACCTCTGGCCATTTACTACCCATGTTCTATCAGGATTATGAGATTGTGGGTCGTATAGCTCTATTGCACCGTAAGATCAAACTTTCTTGATAACAAAGGGTCTAGACCATTTAGATTTCAACTTACCTGGAAATAATTTCAATCTTGAATTAAAAAGTAGTACTTGTTGTCCCGGTTTGAAGTCTTTCTTCAATAGTTTTTTTGTCATGATAGGTCTTGACTTTTTCTTTGTAAAGTCTTGAAGATTCATAAGTTGTTAATCACATTTCTTCCAGCTCCAACAATTGGATCTTTTTGTGCTTCCTAAATGCCTTCTCATCAAAATTCAGAAATTTCAGAGCCCAATATGCCTTGTGTTCCATTTCAACTGGTAAATGACATGACTTGCCATACACTAGTTGAAAAGGAGACAGATCAATTGGAGTTTTGTATGTAGTTCTGTAAGCCCACAGTGCATCTTCCAATTTGGCTGACCAATCTTTTCTGGTTGACGCCACTATTTTCTCTAGTATTTTCTTTAATTCTCTGTTGGATACTTCGACTTGTCCATTAGTTTGAGGGTGGTAGGGGGATGCCACTCTATGATTCACATGATATTGACTCAACACCTTTTGAAGTTAAGTATTACAAAAATACGAACCACCATCACCGATTAAGATTTTAGGTACCCCAAATCGAGCAAAAATATTCTTCTTGATAAACTTCACCACAGTCTTAGCATCATTTCTTGAAGTGGTCATAGCTTCCACCCATTTAGACACGTAATCAATAGCTACCAAAATGTATTCATTTCCTGTAGATGAAGGAAATGAACCCATGAAATCAATACCCCAACAATAAAAAATTTCAACTTCTATAATGTTTTGCAGAGGCATCTCATTCCTTCGGGTAATTCCCCCCATTCTTAGACATTGGTCACACTTTAATACATGGTGATAGGCGTCTTTAAAAAGTGTTGGCCAGAAAAATCCTGACTGTAAAACCTTAGCTGTTGTTTTGTCTCAGCCATAATGCCCGCCACATGGTGAATTGTGACAATGCCACAATATGCCCTTGGCCTCCTCACTTGTCACATGTCTTCGAAGAAGATTATCTGCACCTACTTTGAAAAAGTGTGGATCATCCCAAATATAATGTCAGGCATCATGAAAAAATTTATTTCTTTGCTGCCAATTGAGGTCTTTGGGAATGACACCTGCTGCCTTAAAATTAGCCATATCAGCAAACCAGGGTCTCCCTGCAATCAAAAACAAAGATTCATCAATAAATTAATCTTTTATTTCAGCCTCTTTTAAAGTGACCTCTTCATTCACTAATCTGGATAGGTGGTCTACTACCACATTTTCAGAACCTTTCTTGTCCTTGATGACTAAATCAAATTCTTGAAGCAGCAGTATCCATCTGATTAATCGTGGCTTGGAATTAGCTTTGCGCAACAAATATTTAATTGTTGTGTGATCAGTGTAAATCACTATCTTTGATCCCACCAGATAAGATCAAATTTTCTCAAGTGCATAAACGATTGCCAGCAATTCTTTCTCAGTGGTGGCATAATTAATTTGAGCATCATTCAAAAATTTGCTAGCATAATAGATGGTATGAAACATTCTGCCCTTCCGCTGCCCCAGCACAACACCTACTGCATAATCACTTGCATCACACATCAATTCAAACTCTTGTCCCCAGTCTGGTGTTGTAATCACAGGAGCAAATACCAACTTGGCTTTGAGAGTGTTAAAGGCTTCTAAACATTCTTCATTAAACACAAACACAGTATCCTTGTTCAGCAGATTACTTAGGGGTTTAGCAATTTTGGAGAAGTCTTTAATGAATCGCCGATAAAATCTAGCATGACCTAAAAAACTCCGTATGCCTTTCACATTAACTGGAGGTGGAAGTTTATCAATAACATCTAGTTTTTCTTTATCCACCTCAATTCCTCTTTTAGAAATCTTGTGTCCCAGCACGATACCTTCTTGAACCATAAAGTGACATTTCTCCCAGTTGAGCACCAAATTAGATTCTTCACAACACTGTAACACTTTCTCTAATTTGCTAGACAATTTCCAAAAGATGCACCAAAGATCGAAAAATCATCCATAAAGACTTCAATATACTTCTCTACCATGTCAGCAAAAATTGCCATCATACATCTCTGGAAAGTAGTTGGGGCATTACATAAACCGAACGACATGCGACGATAAGCAAATACACCGAAGGGGCATGTGAAAGCTGTCTTTTCTTGGTCCTGAGGATCTACTGTAATCTGATTGTAGCTTGAGTATCCGTCCAAGAAATAGTAGAAAGATTGCCCTGCAAGTCTCTCAAGCATTTGATCCATGAAGGGAAGCAGGTAATGGTCTTTCCTTGTGGCTTCATTGAGCTTCCTATAATCAATACACATTCTCCATCCGATGACTGTTCTTGTAGGAATTAGCTCATCTCTATCATTCTTGACCACTGTCATACCTCCTTTTTTCGGGACAACTTGAACAAGACTAACCCATGAACTGTCCAAAATTGGATAGATGAGCCCTGCCTCTAGCAACTTGAGCATTTCTTTTCTTACTTCTTATATCATTATAGGATTCAATCTTCTTTGAGGTTGTCTCACGGGCTTGTAATCAGCTTCCAAATTGATGTTGTGCATACAATATGATGGACTGATTCCTTTTAAATAAGAGATGTGCCAACCAATAGCAGCTTTAAGACTTTTAAGAATTTGTACCAGTTGATCCTCTTCTTCCTTCTGCAAGGAGTTGCTAATTATAACGGGTTTAGTCTCATTATCCTCCAAGAATACATACTTTAAATGCGCTGGAAGAGTCTTCAATTCTGCTTTGGGCTTTTCTGTTGGTCTAATTTTTTATAATTCTTCAAGAACCACATGACCAACAGAGTTCTCTTTTGGATCATCAAGCTCTTCATCACAAACTAGGCAGTCTGTCACATAATTAGGTTCTTTTTCCAAAGGGAACTGCAGTACCATGGTTGAAGCTGATAATGTTATCTCCTGCTCCACCTCTTCTTCTTCAAAACAGGCATCACTCATATCTGGGTGTTTCATTGCTTCAAATAGGTCAAAGGAGATTTTCTAATCCTCTACATTGAGTTCCAATCGACCTTTATCTTTGCCTACAACATATCCAGTAGTTGATATGCAGGGATATTCTGGAATAATGGAGACTTCATCCTTTTCTTCTTTGGTGATCAATTGATGATGTATTGTGTTAAATTGAAGAATGCTTTCTTGATGTGTTTCAATCTCTGCATACTCTTCTTCTCTGCTGACCACAACTTTAGTCATGTCGTCCACCAACTTACCAATCTGAGTCTCAACTCTTTTAAATGCTTGTTGCATTAAATCTACTATACCTTTGAATTGCATTAACAAAACATCCAGATTAGACAATCCTTCTGCTTCATTGTGATAATAAGGTTGCCATTCTGACTCCCATTGATAATCTGCATAAGAATAGTCCTTTTCAAACTGAGTTCCCTGTTGTTGCATTGAATAGCAATCACCTTTAGAGCTAGCTTGATATGTCATGAAGTCTGCCAATACACTTTCAAGATCAGGAGCTCTTCCTTTCTCATGATAATTGTACATGGTCGACTCCTGTCTCCAGTCAGATTTATTTATAGAATAGAAATAACAACTGTCCTGGTAATGTTCTCCTCTAGCAAAATCACAATTTATTAATGGAATAAAGATAACAATCTTCATGATACAGCGGTAGGAGATTGTATTTCTTCGGAATAACTAGGCTACCTGTAGAAGATTCTATACATACAAAACACTAACAAAAACAGCGGTTATCCTGTTCAAGAGGAAAACAAATATGAATTGAAAGTAAATATTCACAGTTTATCAAGGAATAAAGAATAGACACCTAGGACTGAACTAACTTTCCAAATAGAAATAAGTTCCCCGACAACGGCGCCAAAAACTTGTTCGAACCCAGCAAGTACACTGGATCGTGCAAGTAGTATAAAATGGTAAGAATCAAGTATCGAACTCTCGGGGAACATGTGTTACTTGGTAAAGTTATATTCAATGAATAGGTGTCTAGTATGCAAAAAGATGTGTCAACTATGCACAGGTATGTAAACTAACTATTAAAAGGAAAATCATGTGACTAATGATGTGTAAAGACAAGTAGACAACATGTTGGTCTTCCTATTAGGTGCCTGATGTTAAAAGGATATTCTCTACTTAACAATGCTCATGTGTTCTATGGTGTCTCCTGAAATGCTAAACCCCGATTCCTCATGATAGTCTAGCCTAATCCTGATCAAGCATTGTCCTCAAATTCCTCTTGTTGGACTAAACTCGACCAAAACCGCATTAAGACAAACATACAAACAACTAGGTTACCGTACCTCGATCCCTCGTGATAATACGATAAACTAGCCATGTCCTATCAAGTTTTAAGAATTAGACCAGTTTCCACTGTTGAATGATCCTAACAAAGCATGCATCTACGTGATCAAGGAAAAAGCACACTAAAATGACATACTGATAGCACAAAGAACACATAAAACGTCATTAAATAGATATACAAGTATTTACATCAAGTACCTACAAGGAAGAACCAACAGAGGCTTTAGCTCTCCATATCAGGGAAGCTTCCTTTACAACAAAGAGAAGAGAAAAATGAAGGATTGAAGAAATACAAGTAGTGGGGATGTCTCCTCCACCTCTAGAACCTCACAATCACTCATAGACTCATCTCATGCTCTTAGGATGACTTCCTCTTCTTGCTCAGTTCTCTGCCAGTCTTCTCACAGTAAAATCTCTCAAAACTCTCTGGAACTTGGACCTTTCTCTCTCTAGAAATCTCAAAACATGCAAAAGCTTCGAGAATTGCCCAAACTCTCTCCAATTCTGATTTCAGGCTTAAATAGGTGGCCTTGTTGGTGTTTGAGCACTTAGCGCAACTCTGGCTCGCTTAGTGCGCATTAGTGAATTTTGGCTTAGCGCGCGTCTTTTCGCACAGCAAATGGACTCAAGCGGTGTGCTTAGTGGGATTAGCCCTTGCTAGCGAACATGCACAACTCATCCTTCTTCCAAATTCTTCCTTGCACTCTGCCGCAAGAGTGGTGCGCTCAGCGGATGGCTCGCTGAGCCGGCAGATTGGCTTAGCGAGCAGATCATAATCAACACTTCACAAACTTGCCTAATTAACCTGAAATTGAGAGGAAATGATTATTAAACACACAAAATGGGAGTACTAAGTATTTATTACCTATCTTTAACAAAAAGTAATTACAACATTACAACATAACCATAACTTGGAGGAGTTTGATACAATTTACATAGGTTTTATATACAAAAGTTAGTCATATTCATCGACTAACACCTAGTTTCATGGAATATTAAGAAGCAAGCATGTGTTGCCTTGTCTACGACTGAGGCTGAGTACATTGTTGCAGGAAGTTGTTATGCACAAATCTTGTGGCTTAAACAACAACTTTCTGACTTTAGATTGCATTTAGAACATATTCCTTTAAGGTTTTATAATACTAGTGCCATTAGTCTCACTAAGCATCCTATCATGCATCTAGGACAAAGCATATAGAGATTATGCATCATTTCATTAGGGATCATACTGACAAAGGTGATTGTAACATTGATTTTATGGATACAGACTCACAACTAGTTGACATATTTACCAAACCTTTAGCAAGAGATAGTTTTACCATCTTCGTAATGAGTTTGGCATTTTAAGTGAGTCTAAGCTCTATAGGACATAGTCTAGATCTTATTTTGTTATAATTGGTATGTTGCATTTCTTTAGTTACTTTGTCTTATGATTAATGATGTAATGACTTGTGTTTGAATGAATGACATTTTCTTCTCTCTACCTTGTGTGCTATGGTTACATTTATGATTTTATTTTAATACATATTTTTTGGCTTAGTGATGCCAAAAGGGGGAGAAAGATATGATTGATTTGTGTATGTACCCATATGTTATGTTTTGAATAGATGTTACTAATATGTTTGTTAAGAATGATGTAGAACAGGTACAAGGACAAAGAAAAAATCAATACACATTATTTTGTTTGGCATGATCAAAACCAAAAAGGGGGAGATTGTTGAATCAAAGTGACAGAAGACTTGAAGACTAGTCTTAGGATCTTTTGGTTTTAATAATTTTACAATGCCAAACAAGTTTGTAAAGATGTATCATTTTTATAGGGTGTTTTCAGACTAGGAATGTTAAGTGTTTTAGACTTAGTTCTCTTATCCATGCTTAGTAGAAATCTAACATGATAAGATAAATGTATTGATCTCTAAGTTTCTTAGAAGCAATGAGTTCAACATTGTGTAATAGATTATCAAGTTTAGTAATCAATTACAAAGCGTTAGAACAAGCAACAAAACTCACTTCTACGTGGCAAGTTTCATCGAATTAGATTACCATTTTCAGTAATGGATTACATAAGCCAATTTCAATAGAAGGAAGTCTCTGTGGCTCAAGATAATCGATTACCACATTTAGTAATCGATTAGATTGCGTCCTTAAAACTTTAGAAGCTCCCTTGTGTTGAAATAATCAATTACCATATTTGATAATCGATTATTCCAAAACCACAAAAGCTCTCTTTGAAACGAGATACCACATTTGATAATTGATTAAATCAGTTGTATCTATTAAAATTATAAATACTCTCACTTGTTCTTTCTCATTAGTGACTCTTGATTTAGTCTTATCTTTTGAAAAATGCTTTTTGAGAGTCATATAAGGGAACCACTTTGCATTTCAACAAGAGGTTTATGTTGATCAAGATTCATTCATTCTTCATCATGGTTTAAAAATCAAAGGAAGATCTTGAAGATGTTGTGATTTGCACATCAAAGTGTATTAATCTAATTTCAAATTCTTTCTAAATTCTGACCTTGATTAGGGTTATCAAGGGTTTGTATGAGTTGATAGGGTTTCAACTCTTGATCTTTCTCTTGTAAGGTTCAAGGCAAGAGTAGAATATTTAGGGAATTGCATGTGCATAGTATTTGTACTTGGTTCTCTATTAGTGGAAGTTCTAAGGGATCTTATAACAACTAGATGTAGTAGGTCCTCTTCACGACTAAACCAGTATAAATTATGAGTCTAATTATCTTTCTCAAAACCTTTGTTTTGTTAATCAATCTTGGTAATGAAATTGATGTGAAAAGGCCATAAAACTCTGTTTTATAAGGCTTTTTTTTAATATATTGGTTTTATGTGTTGTTCATCTTTATTCAACAAGTCCTTTGAGAAAATTTTATTTTGTAAAGGGGTATTGATTTTAATCAAATTAGGAAATTAAATGGTAAATTTTTTGAAGGAATCTATTCAACCCCTTCTTCTAAATTCTTGGTTATTCCAACAAGACCTCAAGCCCATTGCATCTGAATTTTGAACTTTCGATTGCCAACAATTGCCCGCTACATCCTTTAATCGACCGAAAAGAACTTGAAAGGATGTATAACAACTTTTATGCATCCCAAAATACCTCAATTAATAATATTTACTTTTCAAATTTCAAGGTTTATTTTTGAACTTCCTGGAAACCATATATTAACAACATTTTTGTTTGAATTTCAAATTCCTTTTCTTTCTCCAACTACTTTTTTGCCAAGCCTATATACTTTGCACATTGTTAGTGTTCCCTTTTATTTCATTTTTTTATCTCACGCTCCCTATAGTAGTTATGCATCTTTCTTTGCTTCCTCACCATGCCTTTTCTTTCCCTACTTCCAATATTGCCATTATGTCAAACACATCAATCTAAGATGATTCCCAAAATAAAGAACATGAATACAACAATGGATCTGATTTGAAAGTTGAAAGCATTCATCATTTTGTTGAGCAACCAAAAGATCCTTCTTGTAAGGACTATGCTTTTGTTATAGAGATTGATGGTGACTTTACTTTGCAACCCTTGTATTTGGTTCTCCCTTATAGTTATAAAAGGGAACAATTTTCTGAATAATTTCTTGCATTATAAAGATTATCCTCTTTCAATAACAACCAACTAGTTTAGGATTGCGAAATTTCCTTCACCATCCAAACATGGTGACATCCCAACCAATAGTATATAGAATGGTTATTGTGAATTTCTAAAGCAAAAAAAACAAAGAACCATTGGAAGGATTTGATGCAGGTGGTTCTCATGTGCCTTAGGGTAGATTTTGGGCCCATGAGCTAAGTATGAGCCAACTTATCTTTGTACATATTAGATTAGAGTTTCATTATTTTTGAGCCTTGTATTTAGGGCTCCATAGTGTAGGGAGAGTACCCTAGTAATGTAGGATTTTTCAGCCTTTGTATTTTAGGGCACCTAGACTAGTTTTTGTATTAGGGGTAGTTTTATAATTTCACATGCATTAAGTGCAGTATTTGATGTATGTGTTGGGAGAGAAATTTAATTGAATCAGGAGAAGCCCAATCCAATTAAATTTTGGACTAGCCTAAGGAGGAGGTGAACATTTGCTTGCTACACCCTATTGCCACATCATATAGTCACACTTTGTACATGTCCTTCATGCTTTACATGCTTTATGGCACCTAAGTACACTTAGTGGAGAATCTTGGATTTGATCTTGAATTAGTGGACTGAACTATAGCTAAAATTTACTAATCATAAATAATGAAATTTTCGCTCCACAAATTCAAATTCAAATTCAAGTGAAATTTGAATAGAAATTCAAATTTCCCTCCAATTTTGTTTGACACTTAGGCTATAAATAGAGACTTTGTGTGTGTATTTTGCAACTTTGATCATTTAAGAAATTAGACTTCATAGTTTAGACCTCATTTGAGGCATAAATTTCGTTCCCCCCCCCCCCCTCTCTCTCTCCATCCACTCATTTTCTCCTACCTTCAAACTCTTATCCATGACTTCCTATGATGGTGAGCTTGTTCTTGACTCATCTTCTCCTTGAAGTGGCGTTTCCAATCACCTTTCCTCCTTCTCCATTCTGTTGCCATTGATCTTCAAGAATCAAATGACTCCATTGATGAAGAAGATCCAAGGCCTACAAGCTTTACATGGAGCTACATTAGGATTGGAGCATTTATGAAATGATCATGTTTTCTCAACATGATATAACACTAAACTAGAATCTATTGCTTGGTTTCTCATGATTCTAATCTACCTTTATTACTGGCTTTCCCATTTCGAATTGTGAGCCTAACCCTTCTTGATGTGCATGTCATAACTAGTCTACCCATAATTGGCGATGCAATTGTCACATACTACTTTCATGTTTCATGTTTTAATATTTCCTCATAAAAAATAATAGCAAGCAGGGTTCGAACCTTGTACCTAGTAATGGAGGAGGAGCTTCCTTAAGCACTACATTACATAAGTTTATTGTTAAAATATGCGATAAATACAACATATAACTTATATTATGTATTTTATTTATACTAATTCATGAGCTTTTTGATGTTGGTCTTGGATGATTGGATGAGTAGAACCACAACAGGTAGTAGAGAGAACCAAAGGAAGGCTTGCTCACAAGTTTGGAGCGGGGCACGAGTCCCACACGAGAATAAAATTAATGGGGGCAGATTTGACAAAGCAAAAAAAAAAAATGCTTCCTTCGTCTTCTCTTTCCTCTTGCTTCATCGTAAATTGAGATGAAAGTTTGCATCCATGGGACCCACCACCATTTCACCTATTTTACCCCACTTTCGGTTGAACCAAACCACTTCACTTTTACACTTTCAATGCTTTTCATCCCTCTCAACTTTCACTAGAACCAAACACAACATAAGGGAGAGGATATCAAAATTGAACATTCAACCTTCATTCTCTATTAGATCAACAAACATTTTGTTTGCACTTTAGCCAAAGCTATAGTTTTAGAGTTTTCTTCTTTTGTATCATTGATTGCTTTTGGAAGGCCATTGACCATCCACAACTTATTTCTTTCATTATTGTACCACTCACTCTTTTCCATGTTGGAAAAGTTGAAACTAGGCCAAAGGTTTAATGCTCTTGGAGGTCCTTTTATGATTCTTGTAATTTTGGATCATTTGATACTTCTCAAAGTTTAGTGCTCTTACTATTGAATCTATGGAGGCAACTTCCAAGCACTTCTCCAATCCCATTATGGGTAAACTTTCTTTGTATTATACTCCTTAATTATATATATATATATATATATATATATATATATATATATATATATATATATATATATATATATATCTTTTATTTTAATTCAATTATATCCTAGATCTAACATATTTATTTTAGGTATTATAAAACCAATTTAATTAATTAAAAATAAAATTTTAAGAAACAAACACATGCAATTTTGAAGATAAAATTAAAATTGTAGAGTTTTTAAAATGTGGGACTGAAATCGTGAAAAATAATTAAGAAGACAAAAATGTTGTGAATAAGAAATTAAAAGAGAAAAATTATAATTTAATCTATATATTTTTAATGTTATTAAAAAATTCTTTTTACTAATTTCTCTTTTTTTTCTTATAAGAAACAAATTGTTCATACTTTGCTGTCGAAGTCCAATCAAATATAAAGGGCGAGATCTGGACCACCTCGGGATATCGGATCTCCTACCAATCGAAGCGTGCAGCGTCCTCTGACGTAGGCTGCTATTGTTGTCGCATATCCTCGACAACCACACGTGGCATTCACATATCCATTTCTGATTTACATCTAACGGTCCTCGTGCAGCGTCTGTATAAACTTACATTTACATGACACCATTTAATTTAACCCAAAATACGTTTAGAATAGTCACAGACTAGTAGTAAGCGGTGTTTTTTTTTTTCTTTTTTTTTTTCTTAAATTTTTATAATTTATAAAATTCGTAAAATATAATAATAGTAATTTATAATTTATATGGAAGAAGCGGAAAAGAATTAAAAACAAAGACGAGTCGAAGAATACCGCACAAAGCTTAGTACTCTTTTTTTGGTCTCTGGAGTTACACCACAGCCACGGAGGTTTGTGTCTGTAAAACTTGAATCCTCGTCTTTCCAATTTTTGTGTTTTGTTCTTTTGAATCAATTCTTAGTCCTTTTTGTTTTCCTTTCTATTTCAGAATTAATTTTATTGTTTAGTGCTTTTTCTTTTTTTTTTTTGTTTCATTACTAGTCATATGGTTCTCAATAACATCATCTTTATTGAGATTTACTGTATTTTTATTTTGTCTCTTTTTTGGGGGATGTTCTGGAGTTCCTCTGGGGGTGTTTTCGGTGCTGTGTTTTGAACAAAATTGACCTAGTTCTGACATTCACGTCAAGGCATAAATACGTTGATACTTGCATTAATGTGATTTCCTTTTTCTAATCCCTAACTCTTTAGACTGTCGTCTTTGAACAAATTTTAAGCATCAAATTGAGCACCAGTTATTTATCTCATGTTGGTTTCTTTATTAAACAAAAGTTCTCCAATGTTGTTTCTTTGCTTTGCTTTATGTTTTGCAATCCCATTGAAAAGTCAACTTACCCAATAGCTTAGGTACCTGCGTTTCTTGTGTTGCTTGAGTTTCATATCACTGGTTTTGGAAATGAAATCCTATTTCCTTCCTTCCTTTTCAATTATTTTAAATGGAACAGAACTCTTCTAAGCTCCCATATTTGCAAAATATTCTGGCCTTTTAAAATTGTTCATAATTTTGACATTCTAGAAAACTGGATAATGTAAACCAGTCATGGATTTGGTTCAACATGTTTGTTTCCTTTTACACTTATTCTTGAGCTCGTGAAGACTTGAAGTACTGCTTCTCCTTCTAATTTAGATACTTAATTATGGAATTCCTAAATGTTTTCATAATCGTACCTTTGATGTCTGGTTCTTCATTTACTCTGAACTTGTTATCATTACAGGTCTAGTCCACTTAACTGAGTTTTTAGATATTGATTTCAATTTTTCAATATTTGTTTATTGCAGCTCTAGGACTGCTCATTAGGTAGTTTTTTATTTAGAGGCTAACATGAGCTTTGCTGCGCCATCACTTGGTTCTGCTGGTTAGTATCTTCTCTGCAGTTAACACCTCTATCTGGATTATGTCTGCTACGTCAGGGTGTAATTTATCCAATATTCCAATGTGGAATTCTTGGGGCAGTATCTAGGATTTTTTGGGAAGGATGAGTGGTGTGAGAATTACCATGGAATTTTAGGGAGGAAAATTGATATCCCATTTCATTTTCTTTATGTTATCATTCTCCATTTACTTTATTATGGCTCCATTTTAGGTGGTAGATCTGCTAGAAGAGCATTTGAGTTTGGGAGAACCTATGTTGTCAGGCCTAAAGGTAAACACCAAGCAACTATAGTCTGGTTGCATGGCCTCGGGGATAATGGCTCCAGGTGACATGACATTTCCTATCGCTCTTTCCCATATTTATATAACTTCAAATTCATTTGTGGTTGGGAGATATGTTTCAATGCTCTTTTGATTTTCTGGCATTATTTATGATTGCTCTCATCAATTGTTGCCTAAGATTGTTGTGAATTGAAGGAACATGTCATAAGTTTTGGCTTTTTTACTTTTTAACTGCTTTTACTTGTTCAATTGCTTTTTCAAATTTTAACTCCTTTCATTCAATGCGAATTGTCGTAAGTTGTTTTATTGGGACTGTTGCATGTTTAAGTTTTGCAACATGGATAAAAATTACATTTTTTTTTTTGATAAAATACACGTCTGTTCTGTCTTTTGTATCCCATCACTTGTTTTTGACTACTAAGAATTATATTTGTTTTACTCTGGGTTTGTGTTAATAAATATGTGGTTTATCTTCAGTAGGACATTTTAAATTCAGTTAGAATCTTTTGAATTCCTCTATCCAGTATCAGCTCATGCTCCATGAACAGAATATAATGAAGTTCATCTTTGTATCTGTAATACAACAATAATACCCACTCCGTTGTTTTAAACAGTTTCCAAAAACATTTACTACATTCACCTTCCTTCCAATCCATGTCGGCGTGTCCACAATAATACCCACTTCGTTCTTTTATCTAGCTTTGTGGACCAAACAAAGTTTAAATCCTGCAGTGTCTAGCTCCTTAGCTGTTTCTCCTACCATTTAGGTCTTCAAAGACTCATGATCCTTCTCCAAATGATGTTATTGTTGTCCAACATCTCCAAACTCCAAAGATTTTCTGTCAAAGTACCAATTTTTTTAATAGATCTGATCATGAAACTTTGAAAATAAATAGATATCCAAGTAACTTGTTCACTTTAGGCATTTAGAGTTGTTAATTGTGACTGCATTGTTTTTTGGTATCCAATTATGTATATTGGACTTTATCAAAAGCAATTGAATCCGTAATATATATGGTTGTTCAACCTAATCTCCTAGAACAAGAAATTATGAGATTGATCCTACATGCATGAGCTGTATTTGCCATCTAAAGCTACCACATCAAGAGAATTCTAGTGCCGTACTTCTGATTAGTTTTATAATTTTATTTTCCATCTTTCAAAAGAAATAATCTGTCATAAAATATAGTGTTAGGATTCCAGAGCCCAAGACTGAGGAGTAAAGAGAAAGGGGTGGGATTAACCCTTGAATTATTATTGATCAAAGAAGGAAAAAATGGGTTACACAAAGGAGCTATCTCCTTTCTCACTGGACAAGCCAGTTTACAGCAAAGGTCAAATCTGAAAAGTGTCCTCTCACTGATTAGAAAGTCTATTTAAATAGACTTTCTATAATAGAAGCGGCTAACTCCCTAACCCCTTTTAGTGCCTCATAGCCTATACAATAAGAGGCTTAAATCCTACTTCTTATTTTAAAAACTTCCTCCTAACATAAACACGCCAAACCATCTCAGCTGGTGCCAGAAGGATTAACAATTACAGTCTCAACTTAACTTGATGTTTTAGAATGGTTTTAATCATGTGGTTAGTTACTTAGTTATAACTCAGGACAGAACCTCATTTTCTGCTTTTCTTATGCAGTTGGTCCCAGCTATTAGAGACCCTTCCTCTTCCAAATGTAAGGACACAGAAATTTGAATGGTTAAAGGACAACATATATGGTTCATGCCTAGTTTTGTATTCTTGGAATACGTATGATCATCTCAATAGTAATTTGATAGATCATTGTTGAAATGTATGATACAGATTAAATGGATATGTCCGACTGCTCCTACTCAGCCAATATCTATATTTGGTGGCTTTCCGTCCACTGCTTGTAAGTTTTATTGGTTTGTTGCACAATAATTACATTAGATAGTTGCCAATTGAGTATGGAAATGCATTTGAGGACAGAGCTAATACTATGGGTTTTAATTTTTGTAATAACCATAAATTGATCTTGATAAATTTCTTAACCATAACTTTCATGCATCTTAGGGTTTGATGTTGGAGATATTTCAGAAGATGCTCCTGATGATCTAGAAGGTTTGGATGCTTCTGCTGCACATGTTGCAAATTTGCTGTCTACAGAACCTGCAGACAGTACGTTTCTCTTGCTACATTAATGTCCAATTTACGTTCCTTGTACCTTCCTTTAGTTTTTATTGAGAAAACTATTCTGCCAATGCCATGTTCTGTGACATAAGGCTTATTCTCATGCTAGATTATCATAAAAATTAGAACTTAATAGTTGTACTCTGGCACAATTGTTTCTTATTCATGTCTTTTAATTTAATTACTTTAGGAAGAAAAGAAAATTACCCTGGCCTGATCTTTGGTTCGTCGAAGTAATCTTAACAATCATGCATAAACTTGCATACCAAAAGATAGAATAAAATAAGGAAATAGAAGAACACAAGTACATACTGATAAATAAAAGGGGAAGAGCATATACATACTTCTTTAGTATAATTAAATGTGTGTTTGGTTTAGGCTTATTTTGGTGAAATAATTGATTTTTTTGCCTGCTTTGTAATAGAACTTTTTAAAAAATGCAGTAATTGTAAACTTCTGAACCTTTTGCCACCCGTATTGATATTATAAAGCTGGATGACATTGACATCTCAGTAAAGTTCAGTTTTTGAATGTGCTGGAAAAAATATGCAAATTTGGTCAGCATATCTTATTGAGATCTACCATGTGTACAACTTACCGTTTAATATAAGTTGTTATTAGTCTCATGTTTGAAGAAATATGAATGGCCCTAACTAAGAGCCAAGTCTGCCAGCCTGTGTTAAAGTTGTTGAGAGTTTGTTAGTTGGCTCCCTAACTTCACTAACAGAGGAAGGATATAATGAGGAAGAGAATGTGAGTGAATGAATTCAATTAGTTGATCAATTAGTTTTTGGTGGGAGAGGCCAAGCTCTTGAATTCTTGGAGACGTCTTTTGTGGGGCCGTTCTTGCACTACTTCACTTTGTGTTCCATTGAGCCAGAATAGGAGGATTATATTAAAATAAATTTCCCTTTGTTTCATTCTGTTGATCTCTATTTCTGAAGCTGTATTTATGAGGTGGTGTTAGTAAAGTTGGTTGTAGTTAAATTATGAATTTTGGTTCATATGATTAAATTTCTCAAAACCTTACTACATTTGCATAGGTTGCAACTGTAAATCCTCAATTTCAGGTGCTGTTAAAAGGAAAATGAATTTTCAATTAACTCTGCAATCTGCATACCTATTATTCTATTTTTATTTTTCTTGTTTGTATAATTCTTTTTCAACCTCAGGAAAAAAAATTATTATATGTGATATAATAATTTCATGTCTGATATTTGGATGACAGTTAAGCTTGGTGTTGGAGGGTTCAGTATGGGAGCAGCTACTGCCCTGTACTCCGTGTCCTGCTTTACTGCTGGAAAATATGGGAATGGCAATCCTTATCCGGCCAACCTAAGTGCAGCTGTTGGTTTAAGTGGCTGGCTTCCATGCTCAAAGTAAGGCTTTCTGTTTTAACTTGTCATGTTAGTTTATTCCCTCCCCCCCTTTCTCCATTTTAATGAAACTGTTATATTTCTGTTCTTGCTTAGGACCTTGAGTAACAAGTTACAAGGGGTAGATGAAGCTACAAGGCGTGCTCAGTCCTTTCCTGTTTTGCTGTGTCATGGAAAAGGTAAATTTATGAAATTAAATATCTTTGTTTTTTTGTTTGTGAATAAAATCAGTAGAAAGAAAAGTGTTCAAGTATAACAAGAGGGTCAATCACGAATATTCCATAATGGAAAACATTAAAAGTAAACCATGAAAACCCAGAAATTCCAAAACACCAGGGCAAAAACCAAAATGTAGTGAGCCTGCCCAGTCTGGCTGCAGATAGGTATGACCCTTGAAGTAGTGATCATTAGGAAAACACATGCCAACCTAGAGTATGAGAGAGAGAGAGAGAGAAACAGTGAGAGAGAGTGGGGGGGTGAGAGAGAGAGAGAGTGGGTGAGAGTAGGATCCCGACGGCACTATGCTGGAAATGGTTATGGCCATCAGGTGGAAAGGTGGAAAACAAATTGGAGGGATGCATCTGATATCCATTCCTTCTTCTTCACAAGATTCCCTGAGGAGATGAATGAATCAGATTTATGGTATGAGTTTAAAAAATGGGGGGATGTCCGAGAGACTTTTATTGCAAGAAACTGCAATAGGTGGGGTAAGAGATACGGATTCGTAAGATTCAAGGGGGTGAAAGATGTAACAAAGTTTGAGAGAAAGCTGGATAGCTTGGTAGTAGGGGGATTAAAAATGCATGTCAATACACCAAAGCATGGAAGAGTGAGGGCGACACTGGAAGAAGGCAGCCGGGGAGGACGAGAGAAAAAGGGACAGGAAGAAGCTAACGGGAAAGGTAAGCACAACTACGAAGACAACCATGTGGATATGAAGATGAAACAATTCCAACAGAAGAACGAGGCAACCTCGTATGCGAAGATCCTAATGACGGAAGGAAGAAACACGACACCGGGAAGAATTCTCAAAAGCCCAAGCCTAACTGGTGGTGTATCTCACTCGTCGGTGTAGCTGAACATAAATGTGGAACAAAAGACATGGTTAAGAAACACATGGGTGGGAAGATTGAAGAACCTTGCGTTATTTGATAGAATGGAAGACGATCTCATGTGGAATGGAGGTGAAGATGTCAAGCCAAAGTATATTGGTGATGACGTGATATTGCTAATGGGACTTACAGAGACCAGAGCTACACAAATGGCTAAAGAAGCAAATGAGTAAAGATCATCCTTGTTCTACTCACTAGAAAAATGGACCCCTCTGTTGAGAACTGGCTATCACCTAGTCTGGCTGTTGTGCTGGGGCATACCTTTGCATGCCTGGGACTTGGAGGATATTAGACATATTATGACAGCGGTAGGAGAAGTGGTGGAGGTGGATGACGAAATGGATGAACTCCATAGGCTGGACAGGGCGTGGATATTAGTGAAGACACCATGACAGCCATTAATTCAGCACAAGGTCTCTGCATGGATTAATGGGGTTGAATACAATGTGCATATAGCTGAAGAAACATGCTACAATCTGGAAATAAGTTCCGACGATAGTGACAGTGAACAAGGATGCAAATGGCGATTGAAGGTAGTCCACTAGAAACAGACCCGTCGGAGGAGGATTTTCCTCCGAGCACAGACGGCGACGACCAAAGAAGACGAGACACGGAGGTGCGACGGACTGAAGGGCAAAATCGCAACAAAGATCCATTGGGTAATGACCAGGAGTCAAGCCCACGAGTTCAGGAATGGGTCACATCTGAGGCCTGTAACGGACAAAAAGAAGCTAACCGAAGCAAGTAGAAGCTTGATAAAAGTGGGATAACACAGGCACAAAGGACAAAATCTGAGCTTAACCATGACCCCAGCTACCGAAAAGAAAAGGAGACTAAAAGCAACGAACCTGGTCAGAAAAGGAGACAATAAAGCTGATTCAAAATCTGGCAGCAGAAAATACCGAAAAGAAGCATGCACATGAACAGGAAAATAGTACAGAGGACAGAGACAAAAAAGTGGGCCCAATGACACAACAAAATTTTGAACTTCTGAGCACAAAGTCACGTGATGGGACTCATAATATTGAGTATGATGGGCCTGTAATGGGCCTCTCAAAAAATGTCTCTCATTACAAAAGTGAAGGCAATGTAAAAGTGGAACAAAAAGGTCCAAAACATGTGGAGAAGGTATATTCCAGAAGCAGTGGGTGCAGAAAGCAAATGGAGCATGGGTTCAATGATGGGCTCCTAAAAAAAACAAATATACAGGCCCTCAATGAGATTAGCAACGCTTTTGACAGACTTGTTGAGCATTCACAGGAAATGAAAGGCAGTGGGCTGGAAAAATTGGTAGAGAGGACAGAAATGAACACAGTGGAAATTCATCACAGGACCCAATTCAAACTAATAGTCTGGAAATGTGTGACCAAATAATGGAAGCAACATCACAATGGAACATGGCGCAGGATATGGGAGTTACAAGTGGGCAAGGACAAGCATCAGTACTTACAAAGCTATTGTGTATGGAGGAAAGGGATATGGAGGAGGCCAAAAGGATGGGAAATAGGGGTGCTGGATAATGAAGATCATTACATATAATACAAGGGGGCTAGGAAGGGGGGTAAAATGGGTAGCAATTAGAATAATGGTACAAAAGGAAAGAGTTGACATGCTATGTATACAAGAAACTAAAAAGGAGCAAATAGATAAATATGTTTGCCATGCATTGTGGGGAGATACAGAAGTTAAGTGGGAACTACAATCAGCAATCAATAGAGCAGGAGGACTGCTATGCTTGTGGAATGAAAGCTCTTTCAGATTGGACAGGAAGACAAGTGGTCAAGGTTTTATTTATCTAGAGGGTATATGGGTCCCGGATGGGCAGAAGGTGTCTATTATCAACATATATGCACCATGTGACATGACCCAAAAGAGAAACCTGTGGGAGCAAATCAAACAGCTGCGAGATTCAGGTCTAGGAGTGCTGTGGTGTATACTGGGAGATTTCAACAGTATCAGGAGACCAGAGGAGAGGATAGGACTGTCCCAAAGGGGGAAAATTGATAGTAATATGAATGAGTTCAATGAATGAATAGAGGACCTTCAACTTCAAGATGTACCTAGTGTGGGGAAGAAATTCACATGGTACAAACCTAATGGGACAGCAAAGAGTAGGTTGGACAGATTTCTTGTATGTGATGAATGGCTTCGGAAATGGCAGGGTACCACACAATTTATCTTGGAAAGAAATTTCTCGGATCATTGCCCAATTATGCTGAAATATCAAGTTGCTCACTGGGGACCCCGACCTTTCAAGATTTTAAACTGTTGGTTTCATGACAAATCATTTCGAAGGGTTGTTCAAGAATCCTGGATGAATAATACCGTAAGAGGTTGGGGGGGGGGGGGGGGTTGTGCTCAAAGAAAAGATAAAAGGGGTCAAGGCTAGGCTGAAAATCTGGAATAAGGAGCAATTTGGAGATGCCCACCAGAAGGTGGCTACTATTGAGAAGGAACTAAACAGGCTTGAATCTGAAGGCGAGGACAAACAACTATCTGGCCAAGAGTTGCTGGTTAGAAAAAAGCTTCAAGAGGAACTATGGGCAGCTGCACAAGCGCAAGAGTCCCTAATGAGGCAGAAAGCTAAAGCAAGATGGATCAAAGAAGGGGACAGTAATTCAAAGTTCTTCCATAGGGTTGTAAACTCAAATCGCAAGTCCAACACTTTGAGAGGTGTGCTTGTAAATGGTGTTTGGAGGAGGAAACACGTTTGTTCTTCAAGGAAAAATTTCAGGAGGAAGAGTGGGTAAGACCCAAGCTAGATGGGGTCAGTTTTAAAGCTATTGAAAAGCATCAGAACGACAGATTATCAAAACCTTTCACTGAAAAGGAAATCAAGGATGCTGTGTGGGAGTGACAAATCCCCTGGCCCTGATGGTCTCAACTTAAAATTCATTAAGGAATTTTGGGAAACTATCAAGGCCGATGTGTTTCGTTTCATGGATGAATTTTTTGTTCATGGAACTCTCCCGAAGGGCTGCAATGCTTCCTTCTTTGCGCTCATTCCCAAGGTATCCAATCCACAAAATCTAAATGAATACAGGTCTATTTCTTTAATAAGCAGTATATACAAAATTGTGTCAAAGGTGCTAGCATGGAGGTTGAAGGAGGTGCTGCCAACACTAATAGATGAGAGACAATCAGCATTCATAGAAAGCCGTCAATTGCTACACAGCACCCTCATTGCAAATGAAGTAATCCATGAAGCAAAGTCAAGAAATAGGCCGTGTCTGATTTTTAAAGCAGATTTTGAAAAGGCTTATGACTCAGTCTCTTCAGATTTTCTGCTATATATGTTGAGAAAGATGGGCTTCTGCGAAAAATGGATATTGTGGATTGAGGGCTGCCTAAAATCAGCTTCTATCTCTGTATTGATCAATGGCAGCCCTTCGTCCGAGTTTACCCCATAAAGAGGCCTAAGACAAGGGGACCCACTAGCTCCGCTATTATTCAATGTTGTTGCGGAAGGGCTAAATGGACTGATGAGAGAGGCGTTGAAGAAAAATCTGTTTCAAGGCTTCCTAGTGGGTAGAAAAGAGGTGGAGGTTAGCATACTACAATATGCAGATGATACACTCTTTTTTGGGAAAGCATCCATGGAAAATGTTAAAGCGGTCAAGGTGATCTTGAGAAGCTTCGAACTTTCCTCAGGACTCAGAATCAATTTCTCAGAGTTGCTTGGGACAATTGGGATGTCAGAAAGTTGGAAGGAGGATGCTGCTAGGTACTTACATTGCAGGGTATTGGCCATACCATTTCTATATTTGGGCCTCCCGATTGGGGCAAATCCAAGGCGGTCCAACACATGGGATCCTATAGTCAAGAAATGTGAGAGAAAACTGGCAAAATGGAAGCAAAAGCTATTATCTTTTGGGGGTAGGGTAACACTCATAAAGTCGGTCCTAAATTCTATTCCTATATATTTCTTATCTTTTTTCAGGGCTCCAAACAAAATTCTGGACAAATTGGTGTGGATTCAGCGGCAATTCTTGTGGGGTGGAGGTGAAGAAGATAGCATGGGCAAAGTGGGAGTTGGTGTGCCTACCTAAGGAGAAAGGTCAATTAGGGATCAGGGATCTAAGGAAGTTTAACTATGCATTCCTTGGAAAGTGGAAACGGAGTTTCTTCCATAACAAAGTAGAATTATGGGCTAGATTATTGGAATCAAAATATGGTGATTGGAGGAATTTGGAGGAAGTAACAAGGGGCAGTAGAGTATCAACATGGTGAAAGGATATAAATATTAGAGACCCCTCAGGTGCAGATGACATCGTTTTTGATAAAGGGATAAAATGGAAAGTGGGTTGTGGAGAAATTTGGCCTTTTCTCCACAACATGGTGGAAGGATATAAATATTAGAGACCCCTCAGGTGCTGTTTGGACACAGAGAACAATGTGGGGCCCAATGTGTAATTTTATCAATACAACTTGTATTGACTATCATATAATACAATACTACTTTTGCTGAGTAAAAAAAAAGGAAAACACATGCCAAAAACAGCACTTTCACAGTTTCACATATCAAATTTGGGAGCAAGGAAAGTAAGAAACACCATACCTATACAAACTAGCATTTCTTCAACCATCACATTTAAGGACAACAAAAGATGTTCTACACTGTACCAAATACTTTGTATTGAACCCATAAAAAATGTATTGAAGTTAAGAAACACAGCCAGTGATTTTTGATGATGTCAAAATGGTTGTTCCAAATGTAAGTAACCACCTTGTAGAGTAAGAGTAACTAACTGGTCCTGTGTGTCTGACCTAGATGTACAGATAGTGAACAACATCGAGAGAAGAATCATGCAAGTTCTATGACTTTTACCTATTGAGATGTAGGCTGTTGTATGAGGGATATACATAATAAATATGATCTTGGATTCTAGCAGAGTTGCCTGTTATGAAGCAATTCAGCACAGAGCAATCCAACACAGAAGAATTGAGAGCAGACAGGCACTAACCTCAGGACCAAAAGGAAAACATGCAGGCCACACTACCTGGAGGATTTTGTGATCAATGCAAATCCCAAACGCTGAGTTGGCTACCTCTCATTGGTCGAGGGAGATTCCTCTGTCGGCCAGGATCCCTACTCCATTGCCATTTTGTTATTTTCAAAGTCCTACTCACAGGGAGTTTCTTCCTCAAGTTTCTTCCACATAGAATACTTGGGCCACATAGTCTCGATGACGGGAGTTCATCCTGTTCCGGCCAAGGTGGAGTCCATTTGAAACTGGCCTGTTCCTCGCTCTACCAGAGCCTTGTGCGGCTTTCTCGGGTTATCAGGATTCTATCGACGGTTTATTAAAATATATGCTTCAATTGCTGCTCCCCTGACAGCCCTCCTCGTCCGAGAGCAATTTTGATGCTTCAATGGAGTTCCGTCTTCAAATCCTAGCGGACTTCACCTAGCCATTTGTTGTTGAAACAGGCGTCTCGGGGGTTGGCATGGGCGCGGTTCTCTCCCTGAAGAACCACCCAATTGCCTATTTCAGCAAACCCTTCACCCCGAAACTGCTCCACTCATCCACCTATGTGCGCGAGTTCGCCGCCATCACGGTCACCGTCAAGAAGTGGCAGCAATACTTGCTCGGACACTCCTTCATTATATCGACAGACCATCGTAGCCTTAAGGAGCTCATGTCCCAAGTGATACAAACACCTGAGCAGCAGGTGTACCTCGCGCGTCTCCTGGGCTACGATTACTCCATACATTACCGGTCGGGAAAGTCGAATATGGCGGCAGATGCCTTATCCAGGATACCTGAAGCTTCCTCAGGGGCACTAATGGTACTTACAATTCCTAACTTCATCTTTTTGCAGGATTTGAAGACGGAACTCCATTGCCGTCTAGCTCACATCGAGCTTCGACAGAACATCGAGCTCATTCCACAGGCTCATTCTGATTATAGCCTCACCCAATACCTCATCCTCCACAAGCAACGGATTTGGCTCCCCAAGGGATTCCGCCTCATGTCTCTAATACTTGAGGAATTTCACTCAACTCCAACCGGCGGTCACATGGGCCTCACTAAAACTCTGGCAAGGGTGAGCTAGAACTTCACATGGCTAGGCATCAAAGAGGACGTTCGAACTTTCGTCCTGAATCGCTTACGATGCCAACAAACAAAATATGACCACCAAAAATGTCCAGGCTTACTTTGCCCCCTGTCGATCCCTCATCGTCCCTGGGAAGATCTATCCCTGGACTTCATTGGCGGCTTATCGGCCTTTCGGGGCCACTCAGTCATTCTCGTGGTGGTGGACAGGTTCTCCACAGGGATCCATCTGGGCATGCTCCAGCCCAATTACACAACTTCCACCATGGCCCACCTTTTTATGGACATCGTCGGAAAAATACACGGCATGCCGCACAGTTTGGTATCCGACCGTGATCCTCTATTCTTAAGCCATTTCTGGCAGGAGTTGTTCAAACTCTCAGGCATTAAGCTGTGCATGAGCTTAACTTATCACCCACAATTGGACGACCAAACAAAAGTATTGAACAGGGTGATCGAACAATATCTCCGGGCCTTTGTTCATCAACAGCCTTCATCATGGGGCAAGTTTCTTATTTGGGCAGAATGGTCGTACAACACTTCCATTCATACTGCCACTGGGGTCACGCCATATGAAGCTACCTTTGGGAAGAAATCGCCTTCCATTCCTCAATACCTCGTCGGTACCTCGAACATTGATGCTGTTGATGATTTCTTCCTCAGTCACGAGGCAGTGTTCGCAGTGCTCCGAAAGAAGCTCCTTAAAGCCCAACAGGAGAGTGGGTGCTGGTCAAGCTTCGACCTCGTCGTCAAACCACGATCACCGGCGCGGCTCATTCCAAGCTGGCCAAACGTTACTATGGCCCATTTCGAATTCTAGAGAAAATAGGCCCAGTTGCCTATCGCTTAGAACTACCCCCTCATTCCCGAATACACACCATATTCCACTTTTCACCCAAATTCTACTGAGCACACCCCTGTTGATACCTTACCACCCAAGTCTGTGGACAATGATCCAGGGGTAACTCCTCTCGCGATCTTGGATACCAAATGGGCTACTTCTGCTAATGGGCCAAAATTATTGGTTCTTGTTCAGTGGCGGGGCTTACTTCTGGAAGACACCTCCTGGGAATTGTGGACCACACTGAAGGACTACCACCTTGAGGACAAGGTGCTCCTCGATGGGCAAATGGATGCTATGAAGCAATTCAACACAGAGCAATCCAACACAGAAGAATTGAGAGCAGACAAGGAGCAGACAGGCACTAACCTCAGGACCAAAAGGAAAACATGCAGGCCGCACTACCTAGAGGATTTTGTGACCAATGCAAATCCCAAACGCTGAGCTGGCTGCCTCTCATTGGTCGAGGGAGATTCCTCTGTTGGCCAGGATCCCTACTCCATTGCCATTCTGTTATTTTCTTCCGTGCTCCTTAAGACCTGTAGAGGAAATAGAATAACTAACTTAGCATTTTTGTGCCTATATATATGAATCAAAATGTAAAGGAATGCTAGCAATAAAATCAGAAATTTCCTCTCCTTAATCTCTCTTTCTGGAGGTTTTCTAGTCCTTGAATTCTAGGAACATAACACTTTGGTTTTTTATTTATTTTTCATTGAAACAACATTTGGACTTAATTATTCTGATAACAAGCTTTTCTAAACATAACTTAAGATTATTTTAAACACACACTTCTACTCCACTTCTCTAGAAGCTTCAAGGTGTTTAAGCTAAATCATTCAAGGGCAGAGAAGTAGGTGGTGACCTAAGTTGGTGATTTGCTATGTCTTTGATGTTCTAAATTCATGCTTCGGCAAAATGCTGCAAAACATTTGTTTGATTAAGATTTATTATTTAAACTATATTTTTCATTGATAATTACCATTATTTAATGTTTAAATCTGTTCATCTAGGTTGTATACAGATTTCCATACATTTAGCTGCAAATAATCCATGCAGTTTCGTTGTATAATGTGCTAATTGCTCGATTGAAGCTCATTTTCACCAACATTATGACTATTGGTGATTTAACTTTGAGTAGTTGTGGACTGAATAACATTTTCATTTTCATACTTTCAGTTGACGATGTTGTTCCTTATAAGTTTGGTGAGAAATCATCGAAGTGCTTAAGTTCAACTGGATTTCAGGATGTAACTTTTAAAGCTTATAATGGGTAATGACTGAAAATACCTGTTCAATTTTTGTTCTAGTTTTGAAAAGTCCTCCTTATCCCATATTATATTTTAATTCTGTCTGAACTTTTCTTTTGGTTCGACACATGACAGGCTTGGACACTACACAATTCCAGAAGAGATGGATGAGGTTTGTGCTTGGCTAACATCAAAATTGAGCCTTGAGGGGAATACAGTTTAGTTAGCAAGCAAATGAAGCAAACTGTGAAAAATAATTCTTTTCGTTTTTGGTCCATTGTAATTTTTTGTTATTCCAGATTTGCTTAGATTTCTGTTGATGGTATGCATAATATATCCGCTACCCATTTTGTGAACACTTGAGTCTGAGGGAATCTTCATGACAAGGTACTGTTATTGAAACAAAACATGGTGGTTCTTAAAGCATGGTGATGGAATGCTGCTATTATGCCGAAGAGGATTCTACAATGCTAGTTGGGATTTCGTTTTGTCAAATGATCTTTATGGATACAGCTTGTGGAGCGCTGATCTTTCAGTGGGCTTCCCAAGTGGGACTAATTATTACCATGGTTGTACATGGTTTCATTTTGTATAACTTTCATTGTTTTTTGAAACTGGATTAGACTGACTGGTTTGAGTGTTTGACAGGTAGACTGTCGATCTTCTGACCAGTTCGTTGACACACAAAAAAAGCGAATCCTTTTTAGAATCAGTAAAAAATATCAGTCAAGAACTAGTCAAAAACTGAGCCTAGTTAAAAATTGGATTGAACTAATGTTTTTTAAAAATGTTTTCAGCGTTATTAAGTTTTGATATTATATTTATTTAATTATTATTATTATTATTATTATTATTATTTTATTATTATTATTATTATTAGTATTTGTTTGATTATAATTGAATCATTAAATTGTGCAGCAGTGCCTTTAGTGTCTCCCGATTCATTGACCGATTCACTTTAAAAATAATAATAAATTTAAATCAAATCCAAATTAAAATCAAAGATATGTATTGGATTTTAATACTTAGTTTTTTTAACAAGTTTGGCTTTTGATAAAATTATATTCAAACCAATATTTAAATCTGGAACTGGTTTTTAATTCAAAATTGAATTTAAAAAGGGTTCAAAGCCAATTTTAATTCAAAATTAGTTTCAAAACTGGTTTAGAATAAAAATTGGTTTTTATAGCCAGTTTAAAATCTAACTGGTTTTATAAAATTTGATTATTAATAATTTGTTCAAAAGTAAATTAGGTTGGTTTAATGATAAAAAAAACTAGTTTGGTTAAAAAGTATCTTCTACTTGTGAGAAGAAAAAACTAACCAACCAATAACATGTTATCTAATGTTGTTTTACTAAGCAAAGAAATTTTACTGTGTACTCTCTTCACACACTGCCATTGTTTGTTATGCAGCACAGTTATCACGTCCCCTTCACAAACGACTATAATTAATCAATCAGACACAAAATTATTTTCTCATTTCAAAGACATGTCTACCTATAACCCATTTAGAAGCACGTCTACGATAAGAGAATGAGAAAAAAAATGAGTTAAATTTTTCCATAAGCTAAAAGAAGTTTTCCATTGACTAACCATTAATTAATTTGTAAAAGCTTTCTAATTTAACTTCAAAAGGATGTCTAAAAATTAATTTACGGAGAAGCTCATTTTTTTTTAAAATTTTTTTCTCCTATAAATACTTTTAGAGAATTAAAACAAATTAATTTACTTACTTGGGGTCCCAGCATGGATAATTGATTCCAAAACAACATGCATCTTGCAATTTGTAAATGCCACCTCACATTCAACATTGTATACCAAGTCACAATCATATGAAATGTATTTTACATGAGAAGTTTATGCAAATATCTTTGTAATTACCGAGACACCGTTTTTGCTTTTTTTTTTTTAATTTTTTTTTTATAAAAACCTGTAACTCTTTCTCTCACCGCATAACTCAAACCAATTAATTGAGCTCCTCCACATTCCTTTTCCTCGAACCTATCAACATAGTGTACATGCTTGCCATTACACCCTTGTGTGCCTTTTTACCACCATACTTCATTTTTTCCATTACATTATACCCAAACATGCTTTTGGATTTAATATCCAGCTTGAGAAAAAAATACTTTAAACCACCTCTAATTGAATTATTTAATGCAACTATTTTTCTCCTCAACATATCCGTCTAATATTAGCAAATCATAAAAATGATATATATTAGTGGTAATAAATACTTAAAAGAGTAGTATTTTTTTTCCATATATTTCTATCAATTTTTCATTAAGGATTTCTAATGATATTGTTTGATATTATATGGGTAAGTATATTAAAGTCAACATAATATAAAATAAAATGTGAAAACAAAATATTTAATTTAAAAATATTTAATAAAAACAACAATATAATCTATTATCTATAATTGTAGTGATACATACTTATTAATCACATTTTAAATTTATTAAAAATCAAAGAAATAATCATTTTATTTTTATTTCAATTATGAAAAATATCATATATTTTGGATTATATAATGCAAATTAGATACATGTGACATTACTCTAGAACATAACGATGAATATATTTTGTCATATAATTTAAATATTGAGTATAGTAAAAATAAAAATTTAAATATTTTAATATATATATATATATATATATTATATATATATTAAATAACTTTTCTATTAGTATTAGATGTTAAAATTATTAAATATATTATATTTAATTTAATATTTCAACTAAAATTTAATGAGGTTATAATTTTGATATATGAATTGATAAATAATTAAATCATTCTACAATGATATTTTAAACAAATATTTTCTAATAATTTTACATTTAAGAATTGAACACTTTGATATTTGACTATATAAACAATATTTGGAATACTTTAAAAAATAAGAATTAATTAAATTAGATGCAAATTATTGAAATAAATATGACTTTGAAAAATTATTATTTTAATATATAATAGACAATTTACATTTCAGTAGCACTATTGTAAGATGAATTTCACAAGTGTTTAATATTATCTTGCACTTGAGATAATAGAATGTATTAACTATTCATCTAATGTGGGTATTTGTTTTATTCTTAACATAATCATGCAACATTATCCCATCATAAAAAAGTATATTAGTTATAATAAATACTTAAAAGAGTGATATTTTTTCCGTCTATTTCAATCACTTTTTCATCAAAGATTTTTTATGATATTAATTGATATTATATGTGGTAAGTATAATAAAATTAACATAATGATATTAATTGATATTATATTAAATTATTATTTTGTTTAAAGAAGAGTGACATAAAAGGAAATCCTCTCTAGATTGAAAAGTAAAACATTCCAAATTTGTCCGGTAAGAAAGTTGATTTTTTATGAGAATGTGACGTTTGTCCAAACTTACCATTTGACGGTTCTTATATTTATATACTATAAATATAAATAAATATCATGTCCAAGAATCACAACAACCTGTAGGGATAGCACTTCTTAAGCTAATTGGGACATCACACCTAATGGAAAGATTGAAACAAATTGGGATTCCGATCCTCTCCTGTCACCCCTTTGCAGCCTCTTTATAGCAGTTTTGTACTGTTGGATACATCTGATTGTTCAGATTAAAATTTAATAAATATAAACATGAACCGTTGTATACATCTTTCCTTTCGTGTCGTTAATATTCAGTTCTTATGTCTTCACCCTTCCAATCCTTCACTTGTTATCACTGACTCCTCCCCAAGCACCGAACGACATGTCATTTACTCACTATTGCTCTGTTATATGCCAGCATTGGCTCCACTTCAAGCACCCAACCATAACTAACTCAAGCTACCAGCCATTTATGTATTGTTTTTTTTTTGTCGCAAAGCAAAATGAAAAAGTGTAAGAAGAGATTCAAGCACCCAACTAGAACATGTGATGTGGATTTTTCCTGCGCGAAAAAAATTCATAGGAAATTCATGCAAATTTTGTTACGGTTATATCAATAATAGAATATATATTTTGTTGTGAGTGATTTCGCCTCTTGTTTTTTCGCTTGAATATTTGATATATATTTTGTTGTGAAAAATCAATTAGGTTGTGGTGACAAATGGATATTGATGTCTGATGCCGTGAGTATTGCGTTCTTGAATAAATTATGCAGTAATTATCATGTTGTCTTTCTTAATTTGTTTTTTTTTTCTTCTTTTTTTTTTTTAAATTTTTTGTTGTTTTTTTGAATAGGATTGAGACAGAGAAATGTGACCAAATCATGAATTTCAAGCTAACTTGTTCTTTCATTTTGGTGGCTACATAATATTTATGTTCTGATATGTTAAATCAAAGATAAAATCATGGATTCCAACGTCATTGCTCTCTCTCTCATGTGAAACACCAAGAAGCTTATCAATCTTAATTTCTGCTGATTTTATAACAATGAAAGTGTGTAACCCTGTAGAATGCTTCTTGGCTTCCCTTCTTACTTTAGACTCTCGTTGAAATTTAGCTGTTACAAAATTTTATACTTTTTCATAGTCTTGATCACTCATTGAATTATGAAATTTAATTTCACTTTATGTCCTCTTTCAATGATTTATCTCTGAACAATTTTATAGAGCCTTCTATATCTAGTTGCCAACTCTTAAAGATCGAGAGTAAAAACTGGTCAGGCATTCTTCTTCCTTGGGTTTTTGAAACATTTTCCTCTGATACTATACGATCTTCAGCCATAAAGATTCTTTGTCACATCTTGGAAAAATATGGAACAGCAGGTGTACCACTTTCTCAAGGATGGTTAGCCATGACACTGTCTAAATTACAAAGTTCTATGAAGAAATCAAATGATAAAGGAACCGAGTAAAAAATGGCCAGGCATTCTTCTTCTTGGGTTTTTGGAACATTTTCCTCTGATACTGTACGATCTTCAGCCATAAAGATTCTTTCTTAGATTTTGGAAGACTATGGACCAACATGTATACCACTTTCTCAAGGATGGTTTAGCCATGATGTTGTCTGAAGTACATAGTTCTATGAAGAAATCAAATGATGAAGAAACAAGTCAACCTAAGAGTGATAGTGTAAAGTTATGAAATATTTTTCTTTCTCTTTCTATCAAAATGGCCTTTCATTTATCTGATTGTGTCACTTCATTCCCAGTCAACTTTTGACGCACATTCTAGCTGTGTTAACTTTTGCATTGATCAATAATGTAAATATTGCTTCTGCTGCACAAGTTGCCAATCAACTATCTAGTGTTGTTGTTAATCTGGCAGCTAAACAATTGAGAAATGCATCTAATTCTGGGGATGCATACCCACTGGCAGATTTGTTGTCTGTGGAACCTTTAGCAGGACCATTTAAAAGCTTTAAAAAAGATAATCTTCCTAAAATAGATGCTGCAGATTCTGCCTTGGCAACCCTTGAAGGAATTAAAGCTTTGACTGAAGTTTGTAATGAAGATTCTTTGTGTCAGGACATGATAGTTGATTTTGGGATATAATCTTTGTTGAACACTTTTTGCTGAGTGATGATTATTTGTTGAGGAAGCATTGAATAATCGAGCAATTTTTTTGTATTTTTCTTTCAAGTTAATAGTTGGCTATATGTTAATTCATTTGAGTGATAAGTTCTTACCTGACCCTGGTTCCTTGCCTTGTAGTTAACAAGTCTGAAAACTTTGGAACAAGTGATATGACTAATGGTTGAGATCATCAGGTGTTAATTAATTAGTCTATCATAGAATTTGTCGTATTGAAGGTCCTGCCTTCTTTAGCTAGCCTTTTCATTAGCAAGGAAGTGTTTTTTGATTATTACAATAACGCTTTTGCAGCATTGGAAGCTTAGGAGTTGATAACTTGGAAGCTGAAGTCTCTAATGCGGTAATGAACAAAGCCACCTTACCAAGAGCGACTAATGGAGCCAGAATAAAGAGTTGGTAGGTAAGAGTTAGTTTTGAGATTTTGAATTCTACGATGCATTATGTTTATATGAGCTACTTAACATTTTTCTACAAGACTTCCATTGCAAGTTTGCAATATTGGATTTTCCCTCTTCCTTATATATTTTGAAATCTGAATAAAAAGTCTATATAACAGGATATAAATTCATATATAAACTTTTGAAATTAACCATACCTAATATCCCTACTACTACTATGTTAAGTTTGGTTGTGTCTAAGTCACATTGGATTGTACCAAACAATTAAATCCCTAAGGTTTTGATGTTGACAAAGTATAAATTTTATATATTAACCTTTCATGCTTAAGCCACCGGTTCATATATATATTTGTATGAGATACAAGCAAAAAAACATGAGCTGAAAGGCTTTACAGGAAAAACAAAGTATCAATCATTGGACAATATTGCTTCAACATCTAGCCTTTGAGAAGACAAGTGCTTTAGCACTTGGCTCACAGTACAAAAGCAATGGAACAATTACTTGATCCAAGTACCAAAAACATTCACAAGAAAGTAACGTTCATAGGCTCAATAAGAAACTTGCGCCATAGCGTACAAAAGGGAAGATTTAAATTGTCTTGTCTTGACATTCTTAATTCCTCTTGTCTTATGTTGTTAACGTTTCCTTCGATTCATACAATGGAAGTCATCTTTGAGCACTAGGCAACACTGGCCAATTGTACTTCTTTGAAGATATGCTACAGAAAGCGTTTGTGGTCCCCACTCTCTCTCTCTTTGCACAATAGTGGCCCCGTGTCAAGCGCCAAAGCTATTAGACAACGGCTAGCTAGGATCTCTCAACGGATCGAAGCTCTAAAGTCTATATAAAGCTTGAAGATGTTCATGTAAAAAAAAACAAGAAGTCGAATTACAAAACATTTTGAGACAAAACAAACAAGTGTTGTAACATTGTCAGTCCATTGGACAAAAGAAACTTGAACAAATTGAGTGAATCTTAGCTTTACTAAGATAGCGAGTCATTGTATTCAAGCTTATTGTGTAAGCACTCTTTGTGTGATTAAGAATACATTTTCTATCAAACATATGTTGTAGTGTCAGGAGTGGTCTAAAGAATACTTGTTATAGCCAGAAGTGACATAGAGAATACTTAGTTGTAATCAAAGATTTGAATAGTAGAATCCTTCAAGGTTTGAAGTAAAACTGGATGTAGCCCAAGAGTTGGGGTGAACCAATATAAAACCTTTGTGTTTTCTTTACTGCTTCTATATAACTATTTCTTTTCTATAAATCACTTATATACTACTATATCCAAGTTTTGTGAATCGGTCTTTCTAAGCACAACATGATTTTGAGCCCCTTGGACAAAACCTTTCATCCATTGATATTTGTTTGAGAAAAGCTTTTAATAGTTTTCAAAAGATTAAGTTTTTATCCATCACACTATTCAACCCCCTTTCTCGTGTGTTTCAGGTATTTCAGTTGGTATCAGAGCCTAGTCTCTAGGTTGAGCTCTTCACAGAGTAGAGGAAAGAAAACTCCTAAGAGGATGGAAGAAGGATATGTTGTGAACAAGCCTCCCATGTTCAAGGGAGCCAACTACAACTACTAGAAAGAAATAATGATTGCCTTCTTTGAATCCACTCACATTGACATGTGGGACGTTGTAGAAAAAGGCAATCACATTCCTTTAGATGCTCGGAGAAATGAGACCCCTAGGGACAGATGGATAGATGAACATAAGTCCAAATTTCTTCTCAACTCTCATGCGAGAAATGCTTTGTTGTGCACTCTATCTCAAGAAGAGTATTCCAATGTTCAAAACTTCAGAAGTGTGAAACAGATGTGGGACACCTTAGCCATTATCTATGAAGGGTCCTTTGAGGTAAAACGTAACAAGCTGAGCCTTCTGATACGTAAGTATGAACTCTTCAATATGGAAGAGGGAGAAGATATTCAAAATATATTTGGACGCTTCCAAACCATTTTGAACAAGCTTCGCTCTCTAGGTAGACATTACGATAATTATGATCAAATTGGTAAATCTTACAAACTTTATCTAGAAAATGGAGACCGCAAGTTACAACATTAAGAATCTTGATTCAATGACTCATGAGAGCTCGTTGGAATTCTTAAAGTCCATGGGCAAGAGCTTGCTCAAGATGAAGGAACAAAGAAAGGGAAATCGCTAGCCCTTATGGTTAAAAGACCAAAACACAACTCTGCGTCCAAAGAGTCATTGTCCAAAGCCCTTGCCATTAATGATGATTCAGAAGTTTGATGATGATGACTCTTATGAAGAAGATGATGAGCTAAGTCTGATCACAAGAAAGATAAGAAAAATGTGGAAAAATAAGAACTCCTCCAGGTCCAAAAGATCCTTCCATAAGAAAGAGAAAAGTTTAATCATCTGCTATGAGTGTAAGAAACCAAGCACTTCAAGTTGGAATGTTCTAACCTTGAAAAGCCAAAGGATAAGAAAAAATTCTTCAAGCCCAAAAAGAAGAGCCTCATGAGCACTTGGGAGGACCTGGACGATTCCTCATCTGATGAGGATAGTGAGGAAGAAGCCAACCTATGTCTAATGGCTGATGTGTCCACCAGCAAAGCAGACCCAACATTGGACACAAGTTCAAATGATGAGGACTCTCAGCCTGATGACAATGTCAACTCAGGCAAAGAGGTAGTGTTCAAATCCAAAGAAGAATTAATTAAAGGATACAATACACTTCTATTTGTCTCTGCTCGCGTTTCTAAAGCTTATAGAAAACTAAATAAATGTTTTCAACATCTTGAAAAAGAGCATGAAGATCTCAAGAAAGCTCATGAAGTTCACTTAGTTGATTTGTCTTGGAAACCACTTCACTTGGTAGTGTACAAGATGCCTTTATTTCTGAGGAAGTCAAGGCATTACTAGATGAAAAGGTATCCAATGGACGCAAAACTCTTCTTAAGGATTTTCAAGACTTGGAAGAGAGGGTAAAGTTCTTAACCACAACTCTTGAAGATTCAACAGAAGGGCGCAAGGAAATTCTTAAACAAAAACTCTTACTTAAAAAATAATGCACCCTTGTTAATGATGAACTTGATAAGCTAAGAAAGAAGAACTCAAATCTCTGGATAGAATGTCAGCATTACAAAAAGATGTCTTCTGATTTGAATTGTAAGCTTAAGGGATGTGAGGTCTTTAAGGAATTACCTCCTGAGATTGTAAATCTCTATGAGGAGATAGAAAACTTGAAAGATAAACTAGGCAAATTTGTTGGTGGTCATGAAGCCCTTAACAAAATTATTAAGGTGCAAAGAAAACCCAAAGACAAATCTAGCCATGGTTTTTGTTGATGAATTGGCAAGTGCACCAATGCGTCTGAAGTAGTAAAGTTCAAATGGAAGTTCGAGTATCGTATCCACAGAGACTTTGTTTGTACTTAGGTGGATGAATATTTTATTAATAAAAGAAGTTAAAGAAAATTGTTTTGAAAAAGGTTATGAGAAAAATAGAAATTTAAATTGACACAAAATTAAATCAAACAAGAAAAGAAATTAAATAAGAATTTAAATTGATTAATTAAAGACAGAAGAAATGAGAAAATCCAATATTGTTGTTGAAGGAAATTTAGAAGATTGTTGGGAACTTAGCCTACCAGAGCTACACTTTGATGTAATGTTAATAATTTTTCTCTATTTATAATTATTTCAATTTACACCTGCATCTACTAGTATACTCTAACTTTGGTCCCTCACATGAAAGAGCCTAATTTATCTATTTTTTCTCCCAAATCCCTTTGCAGAGCTAAAATAGTAAATTTCATTAAGAATAGAGATGTATAACAGGCTAAACAAATATCAACCTATCCCTAGTGATGACTTTATTTAGATACCCTTTTCCAGTTCTATTAGAAAATAACGTTTCCCAACGCTACCCCTAAAACTTACCATGCAAATAGGTGATCAAGCCACCAACAATAATATTAAGCATAAGAAAAGATAATGCAAATGTAATATTCATAAATAGATACGAAGAGAAATTACATCAAGAGTAGTTGGCTGCCAAGTTCCCAACAAAGGGGGTTTAGCCTCTCATTGTCATGGAGGCTTTATAATTACAAGAGGGGAACATTTAGTAAATGGGGAAAAGATAAGAAAGGGAATGGAGGGAAGGAATGGCTCCATTGCTTACTTCTCCTTCTTCTAGCCTTTGCCTTCTACAAGGAATTGTATTCTCTTGAAATTTCTGTGTGTCTTTTCCTTCTTCTTTATTCTTCTTTTATAGGTGCAGATTAGCAGACTTCTTGCACTAAGCCCACCTTTATTTTCCTTAATTAGCCATGCTTTCCTTAGTTAGTCTTCTTTCCTTAATTAGCCTTGCTTTCCTCAATTAGTCTTCTTTCCTTAATTAGCCTTATTTTCCTCAATTAGTTTTGCTTTCCTTAATTAGCTCACTTTCTTGGGCTTTATTTTACTCACTAAGCATCATAAATTCATGAATTTTAATATTCTCTACACAAAAACTTAAATGATGTTAATTTAGCAATTATTTGCTCAAAAAGGAAAGAATAGGAGAGAAAAATTACAAATTCTTATATAATTTAACTCCAAAATATACTCATAATTAGCAGTTATCAGTTTCAAAGGAAAAAAGATTTTACATGGTGAAGAAATCATCGTTTGCTATTTCTGTGGAAAAGTGGGTCATGAAACTCATAAGTGCAGGGACCTCCCTAAAAAGGGAAACCCATCAAGGGGTCCATCCAGTGCTTACCAACACCCCTATGCAAACATGGAAAAAGGACCCAAAAAGATTTGGGTACCTAAGAGCAAAATAATTCCTGTTGTAGACGTCCTTGATAGCAAGAAAGAGACACCAGTCATGGTATCTGGACAGTGGCTGCTCACGACACATGACAGGGGAAAAGTCTATGTCCCAATCCTTGAGCCCTATGTCTTGTGGTTTCTTCTTCAGCAGCTCTTTCCCAGACTACATCTAACTGATCAACCTGTCCAGGGTTGAGTCCAAACTTCTATTAAAGTTTAGCAAGTATGGAGTCATCCACTTGGGGAACTTGTTGGAAGGATCCATCATCAAGAAGTCTCATCTTAGAGATGTTCTCTTGGCTGAATGCTTTTTGTTTTGCGAGAAACACCTTGTCCATGTAGATTTTTTCTTGTACATCTAAAGGAGTTTCATACAAAAATTTTCTTATAACTCAATGGATTTCAAATACCTTAGTGAGAAAGACACCATGGTATATATCCTTCCCTTTGCTCTTGTCCCTCATCACTTCAGTAGCAATGAAATTGAAGAGAATTTAGGGCAAGTCAAAGGGAGTGCTCTCCATGAGGTGATACAAGATGAACTTATGAGTATTGGACAAGAAGTCCTTTGATTCTTGCTTGTGAATAATGGCCTTTTTGACTATCTGGTGGAAGATTTTTGCCTTATTCAATAGTGTTTCATAGCATCTAGGAGTGTTAGCCCAGTTGAGTCCCCACAAAGAGTGCCCAATGTGATCATCAAGTTCATCTCCCTAGCTATTCATGAACTTTTGACGCTCACAGCCAATGGCTTGAGCAATAGTTTTCAATTGACAACTTCACTTAAATTCCAAGCACTTTTCTAGCAAGATAGCCTCCAACAACTTCATTTTTATAAACTTTTGTTTTTCTACAGAACTCACGGATAAGTTCAGGCACTAACACTTTGGGGTCTTCAAAGAAGTGGTGGATGCCACACAATAAAAGACGAGTTTTGATGACGTAGCCATCATTTTCCAAGGAGTTGATATCGAAGAAATGCTCGATGTGGGCTCTTGGTTCTTTGTCCTTCATTGTAACTTCGACAATGAGGAAGGTAATGAGGGCTAGCCAGGTAATCTGAATAGGGGAACCTTCCTCAAATGATGCAGAGGGAGGATTGTTCCTGAAGTCTGGTGTAACACGACCAACTTGGGGTTGGTTCTATTTCATGGCCATAATCTTAGGGTTAGGAGATATCTGGCTAATTGAGAGGAAGAAAGGTTAGGGTGCGGAGAGCTTTCTGAGAGAGAATGCGAGGGGTTTGCAGAAGGTTTGATTGCCAAAAGAAGTGATGATGAGTGATGGTGATAGTTAAGTGTTTAGGGTGAAGAGAAAGAAAGAGATCGTCGAGGGAAGTTGAAAAGATATGGGCCTTTTCAAATTGGATCCAACCTGCTTCAGGTGTCTTAGCACAAGTACTCTCAAAACACTACATTTTATTAAACTTGCATCCAGGGTCTTCGCCCATTGTAGGAGCAAAGCTTCATGATGAATCAAGATTGATTCAAAGATGTTTTGATGATAAAAAAGGTGATGACAAAAAGCTCAAAGGTCAATCAAAGAATGAGTTCAAGATGTTCAAGATAGAATCAAGAACACTTCAAGATTCAAGATGAAAGTTGATTTCAAGAATCACTTCAAGATTCAAGAGGAAAGTTGATTTCAAGAACCAAGACTCAAGATTCAAGAATCAAGAGAAGACTTAATCAAGATTCAAGATTCAAGAATCAAGAGAAGACTTAATCAAGATAAGTATGAAAAGGTTTTATCAAAAATTGAGTAGCACATGGATTTTTCTCAAAACATGTTTACCAAAGAGTTTTTACTCTCTGGTAATCGATTACCAGATTATTGTAATCGATTACTAGTAGCAAAATGGATTTGAAAAAGTTTTCAAATGAATTTACAACATTTCAATTGATTTCAAAAAAGTTGTAATCGATTACAATGTTTTGGTAATCGATTACCAGTGCCTTTGATCGTTGAATTTCAAATTCAAATGTGAAGAGTCACATCCTTTCACATAAAAGCTTTGTGTAATCAATTACACTGATTTGGTAATCGATTACCAGTGATTGTTTCTGAATAAATCAAAAGATGTAACTCTTCAAATGGTTTTTGACTTTTTCAAATTGGTTTTAAGTTTTTCTAAAAGTCATAACTCTTCTAAATGGTCCTCTTGACCAGACATGAAGAGTCTATAAAAGCAAGGCTTTGTTGTGCATTTTACATCAATTCAATCAATCCAATACAATCCTTTACAAGCCTTGAATCTCTTCGAACTTCTTCTTCTTCTTTGTGCCAAAAGCTTTCCAAAGTTTTCTGGTTTTCTAAACCTTGAAAACTTGTGCTATTCATTCTTTTCATCTCTTCTCCCTTTGCCAAAAAGAATTCGCCAAGGACTAACCGCCTGAATTCTTTTTGTGTCTCTCTTCTCCCTTTTCCAAAAGAACAAAGGACTAACCGCCTGAATTCTTTTGTGTCTCCCTTCTCCCTTGTCAAAGAATTCAAAACGACACAGTCTGAGAATTCTTTTGATTCTTCCCTTTCCCTTAGACAAATGTTTTCAAAGAACTAACCGCCTATGAATTCTTTTGTATCCCCATTCACAAAGTATCAAAGGTTTAACCGCCTGAGATCTTTGTCTTAACACATTGGAGGGTACATCCTTTGTGGTACAAGTAGAGGGTACATCTACTTGGATTGTTGACTGAGAACAAGAAAGGGTACATCTCTTGTGGATCAGTTCTAGTGGAGGGTACATCCCTTGTGGATCTTTGCTTGTAAAAGGATTTTTACAAGGTTGAAAGAAATCTCAAGGACCGCAGGTCGCTTGGGGACTAGATGTAGGCACGGGTTGTTTCCGAACCAGTATAAAAACTCTTGTGTGTTTGTCTCCTTCTTCCCTACTCTTTTACTTTCCGCTGTGCATTTTAATTTCCGCTTTTACTTTTGGTTATGTTTCTCTTCTACTCCTTATTCTCTTAACAACATAGTAAAAGCCTTAGAAAAGTAAATTTTTAATTAGTAAAGGTTTAGGAATAATTAATTCAACCCCCCCTTATTAATTATTCTAAGGCCACTTGATCCAACACCTATATATTGGACGCATGCGTGTAGTGCACAAATATTGACTAAGCTCATTGGATGATGTGCCCTTTGGATGCTTAGTGATGTGTTATGGCTTCACAGATGGATTTAAAACTTCGTTCCATAGGGAACATACCAAGCCTTTCTTTTAGAGAGATTAACCTGTCCTCAGTAAGGGGTTTTGTAAATAAATCAATAGGTTGATCTTTTGTGGATACAAACTATAATTCCATAGTACCTTTTTGGACATGATCCCTTATGAAGTGGTGTTTTATTTCTGTGTTTGGCATGTAAATGCATGATGGTTTTTTTTAGAAATATCTATGGCAGTAGTATTATCACAAAGGATAGGAATTTTACTCTCAAACAAGTTGTAATCCTCAAGCTAATGTTTGATCCACAAGAGTTGAGAACAATAACTTGGAGCTGATATATACTTTGCCTTTGCTATTGATAAAGCTATTATCCCTTGTTTCTTGCTCGTCCAAGAAACCAAGCATTCACCAATGAAGTGAAATCCTCCACTGGTGCTCTTTCTTTGCACTTTATCTCCAACAAAATCCGTATCATAGTAACCAAGAAACCTGTATGTTTTTTCTCTCTTAAAGCACATACCAAGGTTAGGAATTAAATTAAATATCTAAATATGCATTTAACAACAAATAAATGAACTTCCCTTGGTTCCTTTTGGAATCTGGCACAAAGGCATACACTAAACATAATGTTAGGTTTGCTCACAATGAGATATAAAGGAGATCCTATCATTCCTCTGTATGTCTTTTTGTTCACCTGCTTTGAGTCTTCGTCCAGTCCAAGTACAATGGTTGGATGCATGGAGGCATTCATTGGCTTTGCATTGTCCATCTTGAACTTTTTCAAAAGTTCCTTCACGTAGATGGTTTGATGTATGTATATGCCTTCATTTGTTTTCTTGATTTGAAGTCCAAGGAAGAACTTCAATTCTCCCATCATACTTATCTCAAACACTACCTGCATAAGCTTGGAAAAATCCTCACACAAAGACTTATTAGTAGCACCGAATATGATATTGTCCACATATATCTTGACGATTAGGAATCAACTACCATAATCTTTGCGAAATAGAGTAGTATCCACCTTTCATCTTATAAAGCCATTTTTAGTTAAAAATGAGCATAGCTTTTCATACCAAGCTCGGGGGAGCCTTTTTTAAACCATACAAAGCCTTGTTAAGTTTGAAAACATGATGAGGGTAGATAGAAATCTCAAACCCAGGGGGTTATTCCATATAGACCTCTTCCTTGATTTTTCCATTGAGGAATGCATTTTTACATCCATTTGATACAACATCTTACCATGATGAGCAGCAAAGGATAGTAAAATGCGTATTGTCATTAGACGAGCAACAAGAGCAAAAGTTTCAGCATAATCTATACTTTCCTGTTGTGAGTAACCCTTGGCTACAAGGCTAGCCTTGTTCTTCACAACCTTACTTGTTTCATCCAGCTTGTTTATGAACACCCATTTTTCTCCAACATCAGATTTTCCTTTGGGGAGTTCTACAAGCTTCTAGACATTGTTCTTCTGAAATTGGTCCAGCTCTCCTTGCATTGCTTTGACACAATATTCATCAGTTATAGCATAATCTATTTTCTTTGGCTTGATCTCAGAAAGCAACCTATGTTCTTGAGAAAATTCCTTGTTAGGACCTTGTCCTTAGGATCACCAATGATTTGGGACTTTGGATAATGTTTCCTTAGCAAGTGTCCAATTGGTTCTCTGACCTCTTCCGGCTGATTGTTTGCAAATGGATTGGATGTAGGTTGGTTTTGACTGGATGTAGTAGTATACTAAATGATATCTTCTATCTTTATCTCTGCAAAAGACTCATCTAGCTCTGAGATTTTAGTCTCAAGCTTGTTATCATTAAATCTCACATCAATGGCATCTTCCATAGTTAGAGTTTTGGAGTTATACACTCTATATGCCTTGGATGATTTAGAGTATCCAAGTAAGATTTCAAAATCACATTTGGAATCAAACTTTCCAAGGTTATCCTTGGTGTTTAGAATAAAACACTGACATCAAAATGAGTGGAAATAAGAAATGTTGGGCTTCATCCCTTCCACAATTCATAGGGAGTCTTCTTAAGGATTGGCCTAATGTAAATTCTTTTTTGTAAATATCAAGTAGTGTTTATTGTTTCATCCAAGAAATTTTTAGGGGTTGAGTGATCGTTAAGCATGATCCTAGCCATTTCTTGAAGAGATCTATTTTTCCTCTCAATAACTCCATTTTTTGTGGTGTTATTGGAGTGGAAAAATTGTGGTGAATACCATTCCTTTCACAAAATTTTTCAAAAAGAACATTTTCAAAGTCTCCCCCATGATCACTTCTGATTGAAGAGATACAAATACATTTTTCATTTTGTATCTTTTTACATAATTTATAAAAGGCATCAAAAGACTATCATTGTGGGTTAGGAACCTGATCTATGTTCATCTAGTGTAATCGTCCACTATGACCAGACCATATTTGCATCCAAAGAAAGATGTAGTCCTGGTTGGTCCAAACAGGTCAAGGTGTAAGAGCTCTAAAGGCCTATAAGTGGAAGCAACATTTTTGGCTTTAAAGAACTTTTTACTTGTTTCCCTTTTTGGCAAGCTTCAGAAAGTAATTATCTTGATATGACAGCTTTGGAAGTCCTCTTACGAGGCATTGCTTTTGAAGTTGAGATTAACCTTAAGCTAACATGACCATACCTAGTGATTCTCTTTGGCTAAGAGTACGCATGATACACTTTGACTAGATAGATCACTACGCTTAATCTTATAAGGATTTCCTTGTTTCTTAGCAGAGAAGAGTGAAGAACTGTCATTGTTCTAGATGGTACACATATCCTTGTTAAAGGTGACATTATATCCACTGTCACATAATTGACTTATGCTCAACAAATTATGCTTCAACCCTTTAACAAGCGAAACTTTATCAATAGGAGGATTGGGAGGAATACAAATCTTACATACACTAGTTATCATACCTTTTTGATTCCCTCCCAAAGTGACCACCCCACTAGGCTTAGGGCTTAAGGATTGGAATATAGAACTTTTTCTTGTCATCTGTCGTGAGCAGCCATTGTCCAGGTACCATGGCTGGTGTTTCTTTCCTGCTATCAAGGAGATTTGCAACAAGAATTATTTTACTCTTAGGTACCCAAATCTTTTTGGGTCCTTTTTCCTTGTTAGTTGGTGGGTGCTGGTAAGCACTAGATGGACCCTTTGATGGGTTGCCCTTTTCAGGGAGATCCTTGCACTTGAGTCTCATGACCTACCTTTCCACAAAAATAACAAACAATAACTTCTTCACCATGCACAACCTTTTTACCTTTGAAACCATGACCAAATTTATCTTTGGGCTTTCTTTGCACCTTAATAATTTTGTTAAGGGCTTCATGACCACCAACAAATTTGCCAAAGTTATCCCTCAAGGTTTCTATCTCCTCATAGAGTTTTACAATCTCATAAGGTAGTTTCTTCAAGGCCTCATGTCCTCTAAAGTTATAGTTTAAATTAGAAGAAATGTTTTTATAATGTTGACATTCCGTCTAGAGATTTGAGTTTTTATTTTTCAACCTATCTAGCTCATCTTTTTGCAAAGGCACATTCTTCTTGTAGTAGTAAAAACTTTTGTTTAAGCATTTCCTTGCGCTTGGCTTTTGAATCTTCAAGAATTATGGTAAAGGATTTCACCCTTTCTTCCAAGTCTTGAAAATCCTTAAGAAGAATCTCTCATCCGTTGGATACCTTTTCATCCAGTAATGCCTTGAACTCCTCACAAGCAAAAGTGTCTTGTACATCACCAGGTGAAGTTTTCTCTTTCAAGATGTTGAAAATGTTTGTTTAGTTTTCTATAAGCTTTAGAGATGCGAGCAGAGGCAGAAACAAGTTGATTGTACCCTTTAATTAAATCTTCTCTTGATATGAATATTACCTCTTCACCATCAGAGTTGATAGTGTCATCAGGATGAGGATCCTCATCATCTGTACCTGCATCTAGAGCTGGTTTGGCTTCACTAGTGGGTGCATAAGCCATCAAACACATGTTGGCTTCTTCCTCAGTGTCCTCATTAGACGATGAATTGTCCAGTTCCTCCCAAGTACTCATGAGGCTCTTCTTTATGGACTTGAACAATTTCTTCTTCTTATCCTTTGACTTTTCAAGGTTAGGACATTCTGACTTGAAATGTCCCGACTTCTTGCACTCATAACATACGATTGGAATTTCCTCTTTCTTGTGGAATGATCTCTTGAATAAACTGTTGAACTTGGAGGAGTTCTTGCTTTTCCACATCTTTGTGATCTTTCTGGTGATCAAACTTAGCTCATCATCTTCTTCATCAGAGTCATCATCATCATCATCAGATTCTTCCTCTGAAGTATCATTAATAGCAAAGGCTTTGAATGATGACTCTGGACGCAAATTTGCATTTTGGTCATTGAGCTGTAAGGGCTAGCAACTTCCCTTTCTTTGTTCCTTCGTCTTGAGCAAGCTCTTGCTCGTGGAATTTAAGAATTCCAGCAAGTTCTTCAAGATACATTGTATCAAGATTCTTGATGGCTCTTAAAGCTGTAACGTGTGGTCTCCATTTTCTAGACAAAGTTCGTAATATTTTATCAATATGATCAATAATTATCACAATTGTACAAGCAAAGCTTCATGATGAATCAAGATTGATTCAAAGATGTTTTGATGATAACAAAGATGATGACAAAGGTGATGACAAAAAGCTCAAAGGTCAATCAAAGAATGAGTTCAAGATGTTCAAGATAGAATCAAGAACACTTCAAGACTCAAGAGGAAAGTTGAAGAACACTTCAAGATTCAAGAGGAAAGTTAAATTCAAGAATCAAGAATCAAGATTCAAGGATCAAGCTTCAAGAATCAAGATCAAGATTCAAGAATCAAGAGAAGACTTAATCAAGATAAGTGTGAAAAGGTTTTTTCAAAAAATGAGTAGCACATGGATTTTTCTCAAAACATGTTTACCAAAGAGTTTTTACTCTCTGGTAATCGATTACCAGATTATTGTAACCGATTACCAGTAGCAAAATGAATTTGAAAATGTTTTTCAAATGAATTTACAACGTTCCAATTGAATTCAAAAAGCTGTAATCGATTACAATATTTTGGTAATCGATTACCAGTGCCTTTGAACGTTGAAATTCAAATTTAAATATGAAGAGTCACATTCTTTCACATAAAAGCTTTGTGTAATCGATTACCAGTGATTGTTTCTGAGTAAATCAAAAGATGTAATTCTTCAAATGGTTTTTGACTTTTTCAAATTGGTTTTAGGTTTTTCTAAAAGTCATAACTCTTCTAAATGGTTCTCTTGACCAGACATGAAGAGTCTATAAAAGCAAGGCTTTGTTTTGCATTTTAAAAAGAATCTTTCTAACAATCCAATCAATCCAATACAATCCTTTACAAGCCTGGAATCTCTTTGAACTTCTTTTTCTTTCTTTTGTGCCAAATGCTTTCCAAAGTTTTCTGGTTTTCTAAACCTTGAAAACTTGTGCTATTCATTCTTTTCATCTCTTCTCCCTTTGCCAAAAATAATTCGCCAAGGACTAACCGCTTGAATTCTTTTTGTGTCTCTCTTCTCCCTTTTCCAAAAGAACAAAGGACTAACCGCCTGAATTCTTTTGTGTCTCCCTTCTCCCTTGTCAAAGAATTCAAAACAACACAGTCTGAGAATTCTTTGATTCTTCCCTTTCCCTTATACAAAAGTGTTCAAAGGAATAACTGCCTGAGAATTCTTTTGTATCCCCATTCAGAAAGTATCAAAGATTTAACCACCTGAGATCTTTGTCTTAACACATTAGAGGGTACATCCTTTGTGGTACAAGTAGAGGGTACATCTACTTGGGTTGTTGACTGAGAACAAGAGAGGGTACATCTCTTGTGGATCAGTTTTAGTGGAGGGTACATCCACTAGGTTCAAAGAGAACAAGGGAGGGTACATCCCTTGTGGATCATTGCTTGTAAAAGGATTTTTACAAGGTTGAAAGAAATCTCAAGGACCGCAGGTCGCTTGGGGACTGGATGTAGGCACGGATTGTTGCTGAACCAGTATAAAAACTCTTGTGTGTTTGTCTCCTTCTGCCCTACTCTTTTACTTTCCGTTGTGCATTTTAATTTCCGCTTTTACTTTTGGTTAAGTTTTTCTTCTACTCCTTATTCTCTTAATAACATAAGTAAAAGCCTTAGAAGAGTAAATTTTTAATTAGTTAAGGTTTAGGAATAATTAATTCAACCCCCGTTCTTAATTATTCTGAGGCCACTTAATCCAACAACAATGTCTACCTAGAGAGTGGAGCTCATTCAGAATGGTTTGGAAGCATCCAAACATGGTTTGGATATCTTCCCCTTCTTTCATACCGAAGAGTTCATACTTACGTGTCAGAAGGCTTAACTTGATATGTTTTACCTCAGAGGACCTCTTGTAGGTAATAGCCAAGGTATCCTACATATGTTTAGAACTTTTGAAGTTGTGAACCTTGGAATATTCTTCTTCTGATATGGCGCACAAGGTGTCCCTCATATGTTTAGAACTTCTGAAGTTGTGAACCTTGGAATATTCTTCTTTTGATATGGAACACAGCAGGGCATTTCTACCTTGAGAAGGAATATGAATTTTTGATCATCTTCCCATTTGTCCTTGGGGATCTCCTTCTTCGTAGCGTCTAGAGGAATGTGATTGCCCTTTTCTACAACATCCGACATATCAATGTGAGTGGATTCGAAGAAGGCAATCATCATTTCCTTCCAATAGTCATATTTGACTCCCTTGAACATGGGAGGCTTGTTCACATCAAATCCTTCTTCCAACATTTCAAGAATTTTCTTTCCTCTTCTTTATCAAGAGCTCAACTCAGAGGTCGGGCTCTGATACCAACAGAAGTACTTGAAACAGACTAGAAGAATGGTTGAATAGTGTGATGGATAAAAATTTGTCTTTCAAAGACATTGAAATCTTTTCTTAATCAGATATCAATGGATGATGGGTTTCGTCCAAGGGATTCACAATCACTTTGTGTTTAAAAACTTGGTAAGAAAACTTGAAGTTGTTAAGAAACACAAAGGTTTTATACTGGTTCTCCCCTACTCCTGGGCTACGTCCAGTTCTCTTTCAAAACTTGAAAGATTCCACTAATCAAAACTTCGATTACAACCAAGTATTCTCTATGCCAATTTTGGCTACAACAAGTACTCTCTTGGCCACTTCTGGTACTACCCTTAATCTCCCACTGAGATTAAGACCCTAGTATTTTTTGTCACGAAACCACTCTTAGCTTTCACAAACAATTGATGTTTGATAGAATATATATTCTAACTACTCAAAGAGTGTTTACACAGTAAGCTCAAATACAATGGAAACTTGCTAACTTAGCATAACTAAGATTCACTCAATTCGCTCAAGTTTCTTTCATCCAACTAAACTGATAGCGTTACAACATTTTGTTTGTTTTGACTCAGAAGATTCTCTAGTGATTCGACAACTTCATCATGAACATCTTCAAGCTTTATATAGACTTTGGAGCTTTGATCCGTTGAGAGATCCCAGGTAGCTGTTGTCTAACAGCTTGAGCGCTTTACACGTGGTACGTTACTGTATAGAGAGAGAGAGTGTGAGGACCAGAAACATCTTCTGCAGCGTATCTTTAGTGAAGTACATCTTGCCAGTATTGCCTTCTGCTCAGAGTTGACTTTTAGTGTACAATTCAAATACAACGTTAATAGCACAAGACAAAAAGAATAAATAATGTCAAGACAAGACAAGTCAAAACTTCCCTTTTACGCGCTATGGTTTGAATTGCTTACTAAACCATGGACTTTACTTTTTGATTATAACTCTTAGTTCTTAAGGATTGAGTAACAGTTCCGTTGCCTTTGGGCTATGAGCCAAGTGCTAAAGCATTTGTCTTCTTGGGACTAGACACTGAGGCAATATCATTCAATGACTGATACTTCAGCTATCATCCAGAGCTCTTCTCCTCATGTTTTTTGCTTGTATCACATCGAGATAGATAAACCTATAGCTTAAGCATGAAAGGTTAACATATAAATTTATACTATTTTAACATCAAAACCTTAGGGATTTAACTATTTGGTACAATCCAATGTGAGTTAGACGCAGCTAGACTTAACAAAACTTCCTCTGGGATGAGTCCCTTTTGGAATTCGCTTTATACGTCCATTTGATATAACTTCATATTGCTATGAGCATCAAATGAAAGTAAAATTTGTATTGCTTCTAGACGAGCCACAAGAGCATAGATTTCTTTATAATCTATACCTTCCTGTTGTGAGTAACCTTTGGCAACTAACCTTGTCTTGTTCCCTATGATCTTACCATTTTCTTCTAGCTTGTTATGGAAGACCCACTTTACTCAAATAACCTTTACCTTTTTCGGTAGTTCCACTAATTTCCAAACATCATTCTTTTGGAATTGATCAACCTCCTCATGCATAACCTTCACCTAGTTCTCATCTTGCAGTGTTGCCTTGTGGTCTAAGTGATGACCTTGGTTGTATGTGATCTGTTGGGTGACCAATGATTTGGCATTCTAGATTATTTCTTTTCGTCACACATCTAGTGGGTTCCCTTCTTCTTAAGGACCATCCATATGTTGAGTGGGTGCTCCAGCTTCTGAACTCTGACTAGAAGACACTTTTTCTTTAATACCATTGTCTAGTCTTAGATATGCAATGGACTCATCTAGCTCTGACAAATCTTTATCAGACTCAGTGTCATTAAACTTCATATTAATAGCTTCTCAAGTACTAAGGTTCTAGAGTTGTAGACTTTGAATGGCTTAGACGTTTCAGAGTATCCAAGAAATGTTCCACTATCACTTTTTGAATCACTACTAGAAAGAATGGTTTTAACATCGCTAAGTTAACATCGATTTTTGAAAAACTGATGTTAACAAACTCATGTCATTGGAGCATTGCATCTTTGTCAGGTACTTCTCTTTCTCTTTCCGTTTCGTCTAAAGTGTGGAAGGTGTGTGTGTGTGTGTGCGTGTGTGTTGTACTTGTGCTGAACCAATTGTGGCTTTTGCAAACTTTGTTTCATCAATTTTGTTTGATGAAAATCTGCATCCTTTTTAATACTCAAAGTTGATGAGCTAGGGGATGGTGACACTGAAATTTCGAAGCAATACATGCTTGTATGGCTGTATTCCGATCTCGCGAATAACCAAGAGGAAGCTAATATTCTTCTGAGTAGTAGTAATAGATAATTGCTGTTAGGATTAGCATCAAAGGTGAAACTCGGGCCATTTTTATGAATCAATCATTTACATTTGGTGACCATATATATTTTGTCCTAGATAATTTGCTCATAAATCACAATTATATAGAATGAATGCTTGATGTGAGTCTTTTTATATTTGTTCACATTCGCATAGGGGCTCAAAATTACGCATAAGAATGTGAGATTACGCATAAGAATTTTGTATTCTTCTAAACTATTCCTATCGATGATTGGGGTTAGCTAGAATTCAAATTATTAATATGTGTGTTCCCCTTCTTAACGTTGTTATATGCTCATGATAAAAGTTAAGCTTTTTAATTATAATAATTGGTATTGGTGTATCAATAAAAATGGTATTGGTGTAATGTTATTTTGTACAATTCCACCTTTTTACAATTAAAACATCGTAAAAATATTTTGTAATGTAATTATTGTGTATAATTTTAAATTGTGTAGGAATTTACTGCCAACGATTTGTCGTATGATTTGTGCTACTAAGATCCATTGGAAAAAATAAAAAATAGAATGTGGAAGAAGTTTTGAATCTCCCAAAGTACATCTGACATGGATACAAACTTGAGTAGACTTGCTTTTGCTACATATTGTACTCTTTCATTAATTAGAAGTTTCATACTAGCTTCCACTCTTTTCATCTTTCTCCAATGAATTTAAGAAGAATAAATTATATAATGGAACATTTGAAATTGTTGCTTCCTTCGTTATCGGGGATATATATAGATTGATTTTGAAAACATAAGTCTGTGTAATTATCATTAAGCATATATGTATCCTTATGTTCGAATTGTATTATTTCATGTGAAAATATTTTAATATTATGTCCATTTGAAATAGAGCACATGTTATTTGGACATGGATTGTAGCCTAATTTCTCACAAAGCCTCAAAGAGTCAAAGTTCTATAGTCTCTAGTAATGGTGAAAAGAGGCCCACCATTCAGGAGTGTATGAACATATAAGTCCCATAATAGACTTGTGTTGTTACCTATCATTGATGCCTGAATAAAGAAAAAAAAAGTAGGGGTAACAAGGAAATATTTTTTCATCATGTGCTCCTTCCCTTAGAATTTTGACATTGACTTATATGGACATGGTCATTTTTTTTATTTTCTAATTTTCATTTTTTTAAAACTAAAAAAATAAGAGAGAATTGTGTAATTAATGGTGATAACAACTTAGGGAGAATGTGTAACAAGAGTACTGAAATTGATACAATTAAATGAAATTTCATAACCTAAGAGGGTCATATTATTCAAATGAAATTGATATAATTAAATGAGATATGAATTTATCTAATGCAAAAACAATAACTAAAAGCTCCTTTTTGGTGGTGGTGTAGTTGACTTGGGCTGCATCCAGAGTGCATAAGCAATAACGTCTGATAGTCTATCAACTCTCTGCGACAAAACAACCACTATTAGAAAATACACTTTCAACATCGGTTATTTAGAACATTCTACATCGATTCTAAGACCGATGTTGAAAGTGACGATGTTGAATGTATGAATGTTAACATCGGTTTTGGAGAACCGATGTTAACATACATATGATAACATCAGTTCTCCAAATACCCGATGTTAAACACAATGAACAACAACAAAAAAAGTGTACGCATGATGAACGTTGACATCGGTTTTCCAGTAAAACCGATGTTAATATGTTAGTTTAACATCGGTTTTCTAAAAAAACCGATGTTAATATATGCCCTTAACATCGGTTTTGCTAGAAAACTGATGTCAATGTTGATGATGCATACATTTATTTGGTGTAGTTCTTTGTGTATAACATCGGTTATGTGTACATAACCGATGTTAATATTCAAATATTCACATTGGTTATTTATAATTAACCGATGTTAATGTACAATAGTTGACATCGGTTATCTACAGATAACCGATGTTAAAATACAAATGCTGACATCGGTTATACACAAATAATCGATGTTAATATACAAACGTTAACATCGGTTTTCTATTATAACCAATGTTGGTTTTGATATTAACATCGGTTTTTGTTAATAACCGATGTTGTTTTCAAGTATTTTTTTTATATATACTTTCTATTTTTACAGTAAACCCAAAATTGTACCTATCAAATGCAATTTCAGGAGGCCCAATTCACAGCAAATAAACATTTTATTCTGCTTTCAAGCAGTTTTAATGATAATAAACATCAAATAATTGATTTATTATAAAGAACAATCATCAAAAGAATTCAATGTTCATGTTACATAGAAAATGTAAAAAATGTTATAAAATGTCCCTAAATCCTAGGCCTGATCTCTAACTCGGAGATAAAACTGTGCCCACTGGATCCGCAATGCTTTTAATCTCTCTGGCTCCAATGGTCTAGGATCGTTAAAATACTGCATGATGAAATAAATCATAATAAGTTAATAATGTAATACAAATTATAAATAAATTGATTTTCTTTGAAATAAACTTACCGCTTCCCAATTATTTCTAAAAGTTCCTAAAATGATGGTGGACATCCAGTGCATCACATAGTAGCCGCACTCAGTACTTCCTTTTTGTCTATTACACTAAATACATAATGAAATTTGGATATTAATTAAACAACTAGTGTACAGACACATAAAGAAATATATATAAGTGGAAGTTTTATGTAAATGACGTACCTTGACGACAATCCACCTAGCAGGAGCCTTTGATTTAGGCTATGGAGCATCATCAAGACCCTTGATAGCACTGTTCCATATGAGTAACAATTAAAAACTGGTGTTGTACGTTGAGGTATTACAATGCAAATGTATTGAAAAGAACACTAACCTATTAATAATCCCCTTAAGGTAGTTGTCTGGCTTGTTATGCAATGAACAAAACTAGACAACTAAGTGTTCCTTGGGCAGGATGACCACCGTCTGCCAGTGTCCGCTGCAGTGGAACCTAAAATGGGTTAGTACATTATTAAACATTAATTAAATTTTGTTATTTTGTGACTTACCAATTTAGGTAGACTCCAAGATACACATCGCGTTGTGAACTCTGCATCCAACTCTTTATGTAACTTTCAGATTCAAACTGCGATTGCCCAGACCTCTGAATGGACTGTGGCTCGAGGGATCCATAGATATCAAAATTCCCCGCTCGCATACATGTTTCAGTGAGATGCCTGTTTATGTTAAGTCAAAGGTAAATATTTATGAATTGAAAGCCATAACTTAGGTAATTAAAAGCCTTTTATATAAAGACTTACAGAATCCACAACTGTAACACTGATATGCTGAGACATTGACTACCGTGTGCGATTTCGGAGAGGTCTTCGTGCTTTATATACAGGGGGAAATCTGGATTAACGACCCCGAACACGGTGGCATCCCATCTAACCTGATAAGGCCTCAAGAAAAGCTCTGGGATGGTCAATGTCATCAGATAAAGTGGATCATCGACCTTCGGATCGGGCTTTGGAGGTGGTTTTGGCAGAGACACAACTACCTGTTCATGAAACAAAGTTAAATAGCCAAATTTGAGGCACGCTTAATGAATTAATTTAAAAAGAAGAAACATATAGTAAGGACAATAAGTACCTGCTGTGATAAAGACTTGACCAGATGTGTCGGCCAAGCAAGGAAGGTGTGAAGTGCCTGCCCCACTAAGGAAACCTCATCAGTGGGTACAGGAACTGGAGCATCTGCATCTTTAACCTCCTCCACACTCACCTTTACTTGGCCAGGCAATAAAGGAGTGTTATGAACAAGAGTGGATCCCTCATAAAATCTCCCCATGGCAACCAGGCGGGCAGGATCTGCTTCTATGTATAAGCCGCACCTGTCAGAGTCACCCGTCTCAGGATCATTTCCTGAGGGATCAACACAACTCCCCTTTGTGCTCACTCGAGGACCGGAGGGACCAGGACCAACCAGAGGCTCAGGAGGCACTGCAAGTCCCTGAGATTGCATCTGCGACTGGAGCTGGCTGAAGGATGCCATGACCTGCCTCATCACGTTCTCTGTGATGGACTCCTCTAGCTGGTCCCTGATCTGCTGGGTCAGCTGCTGTAATTCGTCAGGAGGCAGGGAGGAAGCGCTGCGGGACGTCCGTGGAGCCGATCCAAAGTATTGCTTGATGGTGACACCGGCTCCAGCAGCACGGACACGTCTAGGGTGCTCTGGACGTCCAATAGCAGCGGCCAAAACATCTTGGCGTCCATGGGGGACGAACGATCCCTGTGTGGCCTGCTCCTCAAACGAATCCTGCACAGAAAACACACAGTGGTACATGGCATTCTCAAAATATTCAAACATAATTGTAATGGTTAGTTGAAAATGAATTACAATCTTCTCAGCAATTTCCTTTGCGGCCTCAGTCGTCATCTCCCCTGTCTTCTTCGTGCGGGCCATCTTCCACTTCACGTGGTGTCTGACCGGGTATGGAGGGTCGATGATGCCATCAACGCTTCCTGACTGTGCAGCTTCTTCTCTGTCTTCTCAGCCAGGAGCTTCTGCTCCAAATAATCATAACCCCCACGAGACAAAACGTGGGGGGCAGTATTCTGCTTCTGGATGGCCTGTGCCTTGATGCGCACATCCTGAAAAAATTAAACAATAATGTTTGAAATGGGTAGAATGAAGTATAACAACATCATGTTTAATATGAAAAACAACTTAAATGGCAAGGAACATACCTCCCAAGAAGGGTCTTTGTGAGTCTGGCAAAACTAGGCCCACTTTTCCTTGCTGATGCCGTATTTGTCACAGGTAGTGTCCTCGACACCGTCCTGATCGACTGCAAGGGCCCATTTCCTCATGAGGTCTGATTTAAACTGCCTCCATCTTTCCCCCACGGTCTGTAGTAACTTCCTTTTCGTCCTACTGTCAGAAGCCTATGGGATATCAAATTCCGCCTGACAACATGAAACAAAGTTTATTTGTTACAATAATGTATTTTTTGGCTATTAATTACACAAAATCAAATAAGAAAAGAGAAATACCTGAATATCCTCCCAAATCAGGTCCTTCTGAGCAGTAGGGACCTCCTTCCAGTTCTCGTAGGTGATGTCCACCTTATCACGTGCCACAATCCCCAAATATGTTCTTAATTTCTTCCTGTGGGGACCGTCGGCCTTCCCGATAGCAGGATCAACATGCACCACTGGTCTCTCAACACCAGGTGGTCTAGTGGACAACGATCGTAGACGTGAGGCTTTGCGTGTCCGCTTCACGGCAGACGTCGAAGCCGATGCGTCCGAAGTAGGAGGAGGAGGAGGAGGAGGAGAAGAAGGAGAAGGAGGAGGATGAGGAGGAGGAGTGGAGGCAGGTGGAGAACCCATGATCTTTTATACAATAACATACAAAATAGGATTAATGAAAAGATCGAGGATCAGTCATAAGTTTTTTTTGGAAGGCAAAAGTATAATATTATTAAACAAAACCCCACCACATAAGGAGACAAGACAAATTAACCAAAGGACTCTAAAAGATTGGTAGTTGTGCTTTTTAATTGTGATTTGGGGCAACCATGTTATAAAAAGTCTATTACATGTAATCAACAATCAATGTATGTTTGATGAAATATAAATACTATATCTTCAGAAATACACATGTACATGGCATCCTTAGGACTTCATCCATGTTTTCTTTGATATTGATTTTCTTTTTTGCAGAAAAGAAAGAGGGGAACGAGCAAAAATTTGAAGGTTGTACATTCAGGAACTAAAGAATTCAAAATAGCTAGTAATAAGAGGGATTTGTTTTTGGGATTTTCTGAGCACCAACAGCGGCTACGCAAGAAGCTTACACTTGAGGAGGGAAAGACATTTGCAGCTAATGAACAACTTTCTTAACTATTTGTCCTTCAGATTTTACTGTTTTTTTTCCTAATATGTAAATATAAATAATATAAGGCTATGGCTTATGGACATGGTCATTTTTACCCCTAACAATCTTAGAAGTAAATATAGACCATGTTTTTACGCGATACCCTTATACCATTTATATTTACATATTAGCAAAAAGAAACAGTAAAATCTCAAGGACAAATAGTTAAGATAGTTGTTCATCAGTTGCAAATATCCTTCCCTCCTCAAGTGCAAGCTTCTTGCGTAGCCGCTCTTGCTGCTCAGAAAATCCCAAAAACAAATCCCTCTTATTACTAGCTATTTTGAATTCTTTAGTTCCTGAATGTACAACCTTCAAATTGTTGCTCGTTCCCCTCTTTGAGAACGAGGAGGATCTTCATAGGACTTCATCTAGCTGATGTTTATCGCCAATTTCATCATCCACCACCCTTTTCTTCTGTGCCTTCTCTCGTTTGTTGTTGATAAACCCATATTTATGCCTTCTTCCCTTCATGCCATGGTATAACACCGCTTTAGCCATATCACCCCTTCCTAATTTAGTTGACTCCACCTTCTTGATCCACCCTCGCCACCCTTTGAAGTAAAGTCGACCCTTTGCTGTATTTTGTGGACCTACTGCTTTGCTTTTTGCTGAACATTCAAGAATATTCTTCCTCCCCACTAAGATACCCCCAATCGAAATGCTTTTTTTTTGCTA